>NW_013942385.1:0-602 GCF_000517525.1 Limulus polyphemus
TAGCTGATATTACGTGGTTAATGTATTGTCAACACTTAACATAATAATATACAGCTGACATTACATGGTTAATGTATTATCAACACTTAATATAATAATATACAGCTGATATTACGTGGTTAATGTAGTGTCAACACTTAACATAATAATATACAGCAGATATTCCCCATTAATGTATTGTCAACATTTAACATAATAATATACAGCTGATTTTACATGGTTAATGTATTGTCAACACTTAACATAATAATATATAGAAGATATTCCCCAGTTAATGTACTGTCAACAGTTAACATAATAATATACAGCAGATATTCCCCAGTTAATGTATTGTCAACACTTAATATAATATTACACAACTGATATTCCATGGTTAATGTATTGTCAACACTTAATAATATACAGCTGATATTACATGGTTAACGTATTGTCAACACTTAACCTAATAATATACAGCTGATATTCCACAGTTAATGTATTATCAACACTTAATATAATAAAATACAGCTGATATTACAGAGTTAATGTAGTGTCAACACAAAAAAAATAATAATATACAGCTGATATTACATGGTTAATGTATTATCAACACTTAATATAAT
>NW_013942386.1:0-241 GCF_000517525.1 Limulus polyphemus
ATAAAGATACCATACTGACTGGTAACATCCCAAGCACAGGACCCTTACAGCATGACAAAAATACCATACTGACTAGTAACATCCCAAGCACAGGACCCTTACAACATGATAAAGATACCATACTGACTGGTAACATCCCAAGCACAGGACCCTTACAACATGATAAAAAATACCATACTGACTAGTAACATCCCAAGCACAGGACCCTTACAACATGACAAAATACCATACTGACTGGTAA
>NW_013942387.1:0-810 GCF_000517525.1 Limulus polyphemus
CTTTTGAAGATACAGTTACTTAGTTTATTCAAGTCAGATGTCACAGAACATCTTTGGAAGTTTCAGGTAGTTAGTTTATTCAAGTCAGATGTCACGGAACCTCTACAGAAGATCCAGGTAGTAATTTATTCAAGTCAGATGCCACGGAACCTCTTTAGAAGATTCAGGTAGTTATTTTATTCAAGTCAGATGTCACATAATCTCTTGATAACATTCAGGTAGTTAGTTTATTCAAATCAGATGTCACAGAACCTGTTGAGAACATTCAAGTAGTTAGTTTATTCAAGTCAGATGTCACACAACCTCTTTAGAAGATTCAGGTAGTTAGTTTATTCAAGTCAGATGTCACAGAACCTCGTTAGAAGATTCAGGTAGTTAGTTTATTCAAGTCAGATGTCACGGAACCTCTTTAGAAGATTCAGGTAGTTAGTTTATTCAAGTCAGATTTCACGTAACCTCTTTAGAAGATTCCGGTAGTTAGTTTATTCAAGCCAGACGTCACAGAACCTCTTTAGAAGATTCAGGTTGTTATTTTACTCAAGTAGATGTCACAGAACCTCTTTAGAAGATTCAAGTAGTTGGACGTTCTCAATAGGTTCTGTGACATATCACTTGAATAAACTAACTACCTGAATCTTCTAAAGAGGTTCTGTGACAACTGACTTGAAAAAACTAACTATCTGACTTGAATAAACCAACTACCTGTCACAGAACCTTTTTAGAATATTCAGGTAGTTAGCTTAATCAAGTGAGATGTACTACCTGAATCTTCTAAAGAGGTTCTGTGAAAGTTTATTCAAGTCAGATGTC
>NW_013942388.1:0-397 GCF_000517525.1 Limulus polyphemus
TTACTCGGGTACTGTATAAGATATTACCTAATCAAGAGTAAAGCTGAGTTACTCGGGACTACTGTATAAGATATTAACTAATCAAGAGAAAAACTGAGTTACTCAGGGCTACTGTATAAGATATTACCTAAGCAAGAGTAAAGCTGAGTTACTCGGGGTTACTGTATAAGATATTACCTAATCAAGAGTATCTTATACAGTATTACCTAACCAAAAGTAAAACTGAGTTACTCGGGCTACTGTATAAGATATTACCTAATCAAGAGAAAAGCTGAGTTACTCAGTGCTACTGTATAAGATATTACCTAATCCAGAGTAAAGCTGAGTTACTCGGGGTTACTGTATAAGATATTACCTAATCAAGAGTAAAGCTGAGTTTCTCGGGGTTACTCTAAAA
>NW_013942389.1:0-325 GCF_000517525.1 Limulus polyphemus
ACAGTATCTTTAAATCTTTTGTCTTCTTATTGACAGTACACAGTATCGTTAAATCTTGTGTCTTCTTATTGACAGTACACAGTATCGTTAAATCTTGTGTCTTCTTATTGAAAGTACACAGTATCGTTAAATCTCGTGTCTTCTTATTGACAGTACACAGTATCGTTTAATCTTGTGTTTCTAATTGACATTTCACAGTATCGTTAAATCTTGTGTCTTCTTTGTGTACTGTCAATGTATTTCTAAATCGTGTGTCTTCTTATTGATAGTACACAGTATTGCTAAATCTTGTGTCTTCTTATTGACAGTACACAGTATTGTTAAA
>NW_013942390.1:0-320 GCF_000517525.1 Limulus polyphemus
ACCACGAACACCTAGGTGTAACTCTAGTTACCGAATTTATAACCACCATATTCATCTTTAGCTTTACTTGGTACAACTACTCCACGAAAACCTAGGACTATCTCTAGTTACCTAATTTATAACCACCATACTCATCGTTAGCCCTACTTGGTACAACAACTCCACGAACACCTAGGTGTTACTCTAGTTACCGAATTTATAACCTCCATACTCATCTTTAGCGTTATTTGGTACAATAACTCCACGAACACCTATGTGTAACTCTCGTTACCGAATTTATAACCACCATACTCATCGTTAGCGTTATTTGGTACAACAAC
>NW_013942391.1:0-380 GCF_000517525.1 Limulus polyphemus
CCAGTTACAGAATTTATAACTACCATACTCATCTTTAGCCTTACTTGGTACAACTACTCCATACATACCTAGGTGTAACTATAGTTACCGAATTTATAACCACCATACTCATGTTTAGCCTTACTTGGTATAACTACTCCATAAACACATAGGTGTAACTATAGTTACCGAAGTTATAACTATCATACTCATCTTTAGCCTTACTTGGTACAACTACTCCACGAACACCTAGGTGTAACTCTAGTTACCGAATTTAAACCACCATACTTCTCTTTAGCGTAATTTGGTACATCGACTCCACGAGCACCTTGGTGTAACTCTAGATACCGAATTTATAACCACTTATATTCATCTTTAGTCTTACTTGGTACAACTACTCC
>NW_013942392.1:0-657 GCF_000517525.1 Limulus polyphemus
CTTCTATTGACAGTACACAGTATCGTTAAATCGTTGTTTCTTTTTATTGATAGTACACAGTTTTGTTAAATCTTGTGTCTTCTTATTGACAGTACACAGTATTGTTAAATTTTGTGTCTTCTTATTGAAAGTACATAGTATCGTTAAATCTTCTGTCTTCTTATTGACAGTACACAGTATTGTTAAATCTTGTGTCTTCTTATTGACAGGACACAGTATCGTTAAATCTTAGTTTCTTCTTATTGACAGTACACAGTATCGTTAAATCTTGTGTTTTTTTACTGACAGTACACATTATCGTTGAATATTGTGTCTTCTTATTGACAGTACATATTATTGTTAAATCTTGTGTTTTCTTACTGACAGTACACATTATTGTTTAATCTTGTGTCTTTTAATTGACAGGACACATTATTGTTAAATCGTGTGTCTTCTTATTGACAATACACAGTTTTGTTAAATCTTGTGTCTTCTTATTGAGAGTACACAGTATTCTTAAATCGTGTGTCTTCTTATTGAGAGTACACAGTATTTTTAAATCGTGTGTCTTCTTATTGAATGAATACAGTTTTGTTAAATCTTTTGTCTTCTTATTGAAAGTACACAGTATCGTTAAATCTTGTGTCTTCTAATTGACAGTACACAGTATCGTTAAAT
>NW_013942393.1:0-290 GCF_000517525.1 Limulus polyphemus
GATACTGTGTACTGTTAATAAGAAGACACAAGATTTGACGATACTGTGTACTGTCAATAAGAACACACAAGATTTAACGATACTGTGTACTGTCAGTAAGAAGACACAAGATTTAACGATACTGTGTACTGTCAATAAGAAGACACAAGATTTAACGATACTGTGTACTGTCAATAAGAAGACACAAGATTAACGATACTGTGTACTGTCAATAATTAGGACACACGATTTAGCAATACTATAGATAGTACAGTCTTTTTATTAAATATTGGCCGATACTGTGTACTGTC
>NW_013942394.1:0-456 GCF_000517525.1 Limulus polyphemus
GTCAATAAGAAGACACAAGATTTAACAATACTGTGTACTTTCAATAAGAAGACATAAGATTTAACGATACTGTGTACTGTGAATAAGAAGACACAAGATTTAATGATACTGTGTACTGTGAATAAGAAGACAAACGATTTAACAATACTGTGTACTATCAATAAGAAGACACAAAATTTAACAATACTGTACTCTCAATAAGAAGACACAAGATTTAACAATACTGTAAACTGTCAATAAGAAGACACAAGATTTAACGATACTGTGTACTGTCAATAAGAAGACACAAGATTTAACGATACTGTGTACTGTCAATAAGAAGACACAAGATATAACGATACTGTGTACTGTACAATAAGAAGACACAAGATTTAACGATACTGTGTACTGTACAATAAGAAGACACAAGATTTAACGATACTGTGTACTGTACAATAAGAAGACACAAGATTTAAC
>NW_013942395.1:0-376 GCF_000517525.1 Limulus polyphemus
CTTCTTATCGACAGTACACAGTATTGTTAAATCGAGTGTCTTCTTATTGACAGTACACACTATCGTTAAATCTTGTGTCTTCTTATTGACAGTACACAGTATCTTTAAATCTTTTGGCTTGTTAGTTGATAGTACACAGTATTGTTAATTCTTGTGGCTTGTTAGTGATAGTACACAGTATTCTTATATCTTGTGTCTTCTTATTGACAGTACACAGTATCGTAAATCTTGTGTTTTCTTATTGACAGTACACAGTATCGTTAAATCTTGTGTCTTCTTATTGACAGTATACAGTATCGTTATATCTTGTGTCTTCTTATTGACAGTACACAGTATCGTAAATCTTGTGTCTTCTTATTGACAGTACACAGTATTG
>NW_013942396.1:0-406 GCF_000517525.1 Limulus polyphemus
AACGCAAAATTAATAGAAAAATATCCGATAGTGCTTATTTCGTTGTAAAACTAAAAATTGAGACATTATAACATTGACGAAAAACATTATGTCACTAGAAATGCTAAACAAAATTAACTTTCGCAAACACAGATAAAAACAATCCAAAAGGTAGAGTTTATTTGATAAGAAGACGTCATGGCCTTTTATATGTTGGAATTTTGTTTGAATGATGTTATTCTTAAAGCTCTTCTTTGTTTATTATACAATTGAAGACAAAAAAAACAACAAGAGTAAAATCGACACTAATCGAAATTTGTATTAAAGATTATGAAATAACTATTGGGAATTTTCATAAAAGGATCTCTATTTTGAATGTCTTACATCAAGTTCATCTTTATATTGAAATATGAAGAAAACAATTTTT
>NW_013942397.1:0-296 GCF_000517525.1 Limulus polyphemus
TTATTGACAGTACACAGTATTGATAAATTCTGTATCTTCTTATTGACAGTACACAGTATTGATAAATCCTGTATCTTCTTATTGACAGGACACAGTATTGATAAATCTTGTGTATTCTTATTGACAGTACACAATATAAATAAATCCTTTATATTCTTATTGACAGGACACATTATTGTTAAATCTTGTGTCTTCTTATTGACAGTACACAGTATTGATAAATCCTGTATCTTCTTATTGACAGGACACAGTATTGATAAATCCTGTAATCTTCTTATTGACAGGACACAGTATTG
>NW_013942398.1:0-405 GCF_000517525.1 Limulus polyphemus
TGTATAAATCAAGGACAATTACCAATAATATGGAAATGTAATAAAAAAGCATGGGTAACTAAAGCTTTGTTTGAAGAATGGTTCGTCAAGTATTTTTGTCCAACGGTTGAAGACTTTTGCTGAAGAAGAAATTTAGATTTTAAAGCTTTGCTTATTTTAGATAATGCCCATGGTCATCCCTTTGGTCTTCGATTCAATGTGCAAAAATATCCAAGTGACATTTTTGCCTGCAAACACTACCTCTTTATTGCAACCAATGGACCAGGGCGTTATCGCGACCTTTAAAGCATACTATCCGAGAAATACTTTCAAACAAGCGATTCAAGCAACATATGGAGAGAATTCTATGACACTAGTTCAATTTTGGAAGAAATTCAGTATTAAGGATCCTATTGATAATATCCA
>NW_013942399.1:0-310 GCF_000517525.1 Limulus polyphemus
TGGTAAAAAGAAATCGAAAAATCATCAGTAGCTAAAAGCTTCACTGCAGTACACATACGCTTTCAGAAAAGCCAATAAAAGAGTAACATAAAACGACCACAAAAGTCTCAAGATTGATAATAGAAGGCTAGAATTTTGCATGTAAATACGCAAGTTTGCAACGAACGTTCATACAAAATTTGGAGATGATCCGTCCAAATGGAACGAAGTACTGGTACAAAACGCAAAACGTTCCATAACTCCTTTAATACAAACAGTAGGAAGGTAAAACTCTGCATATTACTACGCAACGTTAAAGTGTACCTACATA
>NW_013942400.1:0-268 GCF_000517525.1 Limulus polyphemus
TTATTGACAGTACACAGTATAGTTAAATCTTGTGTCTTCTTATTCACAGTACACAGTATCGTTAAATCTTGTGTCTTCTTATTGAGAGTACACAGTATTGTTAAATCTTGTGTTTTCTTACTGACAGTATACATTATCGTTGAATAGTGTGTCTTCTTTATGACAGTACACAGTATCGTTAAATATAGTGTCTTCTTATTGACAGTACACAGTATCGTTAAATCTTGTGTCTTCTTATTGACAGTACACAGTATATTAAATCTTGTGT
>NW_013942401.1:0-424 GCF_000517525.1 Limulus polyphemus
AATTATAACTGTATTTTATATAACAAATGAATACACGGGGTCTTTATGACCTAAAGGATATATTGAAGTTTGGAATGCTGTTGTAATTATAACTGTATTTTATATAAGAAGTTAATACACGGGGTCTTTATGATCTTATGATGTATTGAACAATGAAATGTGTTGTAATTATAACAGTATTTTATAAAATTTAGAACAGAATTTTATATAACAAGTGAATACACGGGGTCTTTATGACCTAAAGGATATATTGAAGTTTGGCATGCTGTTGTAATTATAACTGTATTTTATATAACAAGTGAATACACGGTGTCTTTATGACCTTATGATGTATTGTACTATGATATGCTGTTATTATTATAACTTTATTTTATATAACAAGTGAATACACGGGGTCTTTATGACCTTATGTTGTATTGTACAA
>NW_013942402.1:0-485 GCF_000517525.1 Limulus polyphemus
CTTAAAAGGATCTCTATTTTGAAAGTTTTACATCAAGGGCATCTTTGTATTGAAATATGAAGAAAAACAATTTTTTTCAAAATTTGTGAAAAAACATGGGAAATAGCCTTTGGTTTTTGGTGAAAATATGAATTTTTTTGGAAAATGGAAAAAAGGTTTTTTTGACGCAAAATTAATAGAAAAACATACGATAGTGCTTATTTCGTCGGAAAACTCAAAATTGAGACATTATAGTATTGACGAAAAACATTATGTCACTATGAACGCTATAAAAATGAACTTTCGCTAACCAAGAGTAAAAACAATAAAAAAGGTGGAGATTTTTTGATAAGAAGACTTCATGGCTATTAATAGTTGGAATTTTGTTTGAATGATATTATTCTTAAAGTTCTTCTTTGTTTATAATATAATTGAAGACAAAAACTTTTACTGTTGTTTCGACACTAACCGAAATTTTGATAACATTTCATAATATAACTATTGGT
>NW_013942403.1:0-255 GCF_000517525.1 Limulus polyphemus
CTATCATAACAAGTCATAAGATTTAATGATACTGTGTACTATCAATAACAAGCCACAAGATTTAACAGTACTGTGTCGTGTCAATAAGAAGATACAGAATTTATCAATAATATGTACTGTCAATAAGAAGACACAAGATTTAACAATACTGTGTCTTGTCAATAAGAAGATACAGGATTTATCAATATCGTGTCCTATCAATAAGAAGATACAGGATTTATCAATACTGTGTACTTTCAATAAGAAGAAACATAA
>NW_013942404.1:0-315 GCF_000517525.1 Limulus polyphemus
ATCTATAAAAAGACACAAGATTTAACGATACTGTGTACTGTCAATAAGAAGACACAAGATTTAACGATACTGTGTACTGTCAATAAGAAAACACAAGATTTAACGATACTGTGTACTGTCAATAAGAAGACTCAAGATTTTAACAATAGTGTGTACTGTCAATAAGAAGACACAAGATTTTAACAAAAACTGTGTACTGTCAATAAGAAGACACAAGATTTAACGATACTGTGTACTGTCAATAAAAAGACCCAATGATTTAACAATACTGTGTAGTTTCAATAAGAAGAAACAAGATTTAACAAAACTGTGTAC
>NW_013942405.1:0-495 GCF_000517525.1 Limulus polyphemus
AAATCTTGTGGCTTCTTTTAGACAGTACTTATTATCGTTAAATCTCTTTCCATCTTTGTGATAGTACATAGTATTGTTAAATATTGTGTCTTCTTATTGATAGTACACAGTATTGTTAAATATTGTGTCTTCTTATTGATAGTACACAGTATTGTTAAATATTGTGTCGTCTTACTTTTGGAAAACAGTATTGTTAAATCTCGCGTCTTCTTATTGATAGTACATAGTATAGTTAAATTTTGGGTATTCTTATTGACAGTACACAGTATTGTTAAATTTTGTGTCTTCTTATTGATAGTACACAGAGTTGTTAAATCTTTTGTCTTCTTATTGATAGTACACAGTATTGTTAAATCTTGTGTATTCTTATTGACAGTACACAATATTGTTAAATCTTTTGTCTTCTTATTGATAGTACACAGTATTGTTAAATCTTGTGTATTCTTATTGACAGTACACAATATTGTTAAATCTTGTGTTCTCTTATTCACAGTA
>NW_013942406.1:0-526 GCF_000517525.1 Limulus polyphemus
ACTAACTGAATAGGCTGAAGTAGACTTTTGAAAAGAGGGAGAGAACTACACATATAGTGTTATTGATATGCCTATAATATCTATAGTGTTTAAAAATTTGTTATACATACGTTTAACTTGTTCCGAAAATATATGTTATTTTGAAAACAAGTGAAGTGCGTGCTGTTTATTTACCGTTGCATTTATCACTAACAAGTCATAGACATCTATTGTAGAAGAATCCCAAGCCCAACAACAATAAATACATACACTATGAAAATAAAAAGGTTTTTACTTATGTTTCTTTATATTATCTTCTTTTGCCAATGGTCGTCGGAATTTAAAATATATATTAAGATTATGTCTGAAAAAAAAAACAAGAAACATTAAAGAACAAACTAAGATGAACTGTAAATTCTAAACCAGAATTGCAGAATTGAATGAAAAAGTCTCCTGAAGTAGCGACTTGGAAAAACAAAAGACAGAAGATATCAAAATCGATTTAAAATACGTCAATTATGCGAAATATATATATATATATATTTAT
>NW_013942407.1:0-377 GCF_000517525.1 Limulus polyphemus
AGTATTGTTAAATCGTGTGTCTTCTTATTGACAGTACACAGTATCGTTAAATCTTATGTCTTCTTATTTAAAGTACCCAGTATTGTTAAATCTTGTGTCTTCTTATTGACAGTACACAGTATCGTTAAATCTTGTGTCTTCTTATTGACAGTACACAGTATCGTTAAATCTTGTGTCTTCTTATTGAAAACGATACTGTGTACAAATATTGTGTTCTTCTTATTGACAGTACACAGTATTGTTAAATCTTGTGTCTTCTTATTGACAGGAAAAATTATTGTTAAATCTTGTGTTTTCTTACTGACAGTACACATTATCGATGAATATTGTGTCTTCTTATTGACAGTACACAGTATCGTTAAATCTTGAGTCTTCTT
>NW_013942408.1:0-544 GCF_000517525.1 Limulus polyphemus
GAGTAATATACAACATGCCAGTTGACACAGAGTAATATACAACATGCCAGTTGACACAGAGTAATAAATAACGTGCCAGTTGACACAGAGTAGCATACTACATAACAGTTGATACAGTTGATATGATGTATATATACAAAGTAATAAATTTATCTATAAATAGACTCACGATATTATGTATATACAAATAATAAATTTATCTATAAATAGACTCACGATATTATGTATATACAAAGTAATAAATTTATCTATAAATAGACTCACGATATTATGTTTATACAAAGTAATAAATTTATGTATAAATAGACTCACGATATTATGTATATACAAAGTGATAAATTTCTGTATATATAGACTCACGATATTATGTATATACAAATTAATAAATTTATCTATAAATAGACTCACGATATTATGTTTATACAAAGTAATAAATTTATCTATAAATAGACTCACGATATTATGTTTATACAAAGTAATAAATTTATCTACAAATAGACTCACAATAATTATGTTTATACAAAGTAATAAATTTATCCATAAA
>NW_013942409.1:0-351 GCF_000517525.1 Limulus polyphemus
GTATACAGTATAGTTAAATCTCGTGTCTTCTTATTGACAGTACACAGTATAGTTAAATCTTGTGTCTTCTTATTGACAGTACACATTATCGATGAGTATTGTGTCTTCTTATTGACAGTACATTGTATCGTTAAATCTTGCGTCTTCTTATTGACAGTACACAGTATAGTTAAATCTTGTGTCTTCTTATTGACAGTGCACAGTATCGTTAAATCTAGTGTCTTCTTATTGACAGTACTTAGTATCGTTATATTTCTGTCTTCTTATTGACAGGACACATTATTGTTAAATCTTGTGTTTTCTTACTGACAGTACACATTAACGTTGAATATTGTTTCTTCTTATTGAAAG
>NW_013942410.1:0-427 GCF_000517525.1 Limulus polyphemus
ACTTTCAATAAGAAGACACGAGATTTAACGATACTGTGTACTGTCAATAAGAAGACACAAGATTTAACAAAACTGTGTACTGCCAATAAGAAGACACACGATTTAACAATACTGTGTACTGTCAATAAAAAGACACAAGAATTAACGATACTGTGTACTGTCAATAAGAAGAAACAAGATTTAACGATACTGTGTACTGTCAATAAGAAGACACAAGATTTAACGATACTGTGTACTGTCAATAAGAAGACACAACATTTAAAAATGCTGTGTACTGTCAATAAGAAGACAAAAGATTTAACAATGTTGTGTACTGTCAATAAGAAGACACGAGATTTAACGATACTGTGTACTGTCAATAAGAAGACACAAGATTTAACGATACTGTGTACTGTCAATAAGAAGACACAAGATTTAACGATACTGT
>NW_013942411.1:0-663 GCF_000517525.1 Limulus polyphemus
GTGTCCTGTCAATAAGAAGATACAGGATTTATCAATTCTGTGTCCTGTCAATAAGAAGATACAGGATTTATCAATACTGTGTCCTGTCAATAAGAAGATACAGGATTTATCAATACTGTGTACTATCAATAAGAAGACACAAGATTTAACAATACTGTGTCCTGTGAATGAGAAGATACAGGATTTATCAATACTGTGTCCTGTCAATAAGAAGATACAGGATTTATCAATACTGTGTACTGTCAATAAGAATACACAAGATTTAACAATAATGTATCCTGTCAATAAGAATATAAAGGATTTATCAACACTGTGTAATGTCAATAAGAATACACAAGATTTAACAATACTGTGTCCTGTCAATAAAAAGATACAAGATTTATCAATACTGTGTCCTGTCAATAAGAAGATACAGGATTTATTAATACTGTGTACTTTCAATACGAAGACAAAAGACTTAACGATACTGTGTACTATCATAACAAGTCACAAGATTTAATGATACTGTGTAATGTCAATAAAAAGAAACAAGATTTAACAATACTGTGTCCTGTCAATAAAAAGATACAGGATTTATCATTACAGTGTACTGTCAATAAGAAGGTACAAGATTTAACGATACTGTGTAGGTGTCAATAAGAAGACACAAGATTTAACAATACT
>NW_013942412.1:0-924 GCF_000517525.1 Limulus polyphemus
GCATTCTACTTTATTAAATTCCTAACCACAAATTATATTTAAGTTATACAATTATAGTTGCAACTCAGGACTAGTTAGGCACATCTGAACCTGGTTTCACTTTAACTGCCATTATTTAGACCACTCATGTTAATTAATGTGACACAACAGTAAGAAAATCAATGCATATGAGTGTATATGCTGGTAAATAAATCGTGCTTATGAGCACCATATAAATTACTGGCAGTTGCTAAATCACATTTAAAAACTCGATAGGTTTAACTACACGAATACTAAAGGAGACAAGTCTGAAATTGCTCGAAGGAAAATTACACACACTGTGGAGAAGGATGTAATCATAACATAATATATGCCTAGAGGCTCAAAAGCTATATATAATATTAAAGGTTTTGATAGAATGAGAAAATTTAAATATAGGCTAACTAATTAGTGGTGCTTGATTACAGTTCCTAGATTAAGTCGCTAGTACATCTAGGTCTAACATTAATGTTAGACCTATTATTTCCATCCTTTTAGTCTTAGGTTTGGATCTAGATGTAATAATAATGACAGAAATTTAGCTTTATACATCTAAACTAGACCTTAGATTTGGGTGCATAGATTGAAAGCACCTTGTATTGAATCTATCCAGATCTAGATATAACCCTGCCTCATCAATTCTAGATTTAGATTTATTAGGCCTAACGTTTAGAACAGATGTTACATCTAGATCTATTAACTTAGTCATTAGATCTGTCCCAGTGCAATGCCTAGTTTAATAGTTAGTATAGGTCTAAGTATGCTTATAATATAGGGTCTAGAAATAAAGTTATAACCGCAATTAGGCCTAAAGTCTAGTACATTAGTTGGTGTAAGACATGACTTACAATCAGCCAATACAATTACAAACCACTACATTAGGCCTATAATGTTTAATAGATCTAT
>NW_013942413.1:0-875 GCF_000517525.1 Limulus polyphemus
TTGTGTCTTTTTATTGACAGTACACAGTATCGTTAAATCTTGTGTCATTTCTTATTGAAAGTACACAATATCGTTAAATCTTTTGTTTTCTTACTGACAGTACACATTATCGTTGAATATTGTGTCTTCTTATTGACAGTACAGAGTATCGTTAAATCTTGTGTCTTCTTATTGACAGTACAGAGTATCGTTAAATCTTGTGTCTTCTTAATACTGTGTACTGTCAATCAAGATTTAACTGTCTTCTTATTGACAGTACACAGTATCGTTAAATCTTGTGTCTTCTTATTGACAGTACACAGTATTGTTAAATCTTGGGTCTTTTATTGACAGTACACAGTATCGTTAAATCTTGTGTCTTCTTATTGACAGTACACAGTATTGTTAAATCTTGGGTCTTTTTATTGACAGTACACAGTATCGTTAAATCTTGTGTCTTCTTATTGACAGTACACAGTATTGTTAAATCTTGGGTCTTTTTATTGACAGTACACAGTATCGTAAATCTTGTGAGACACAATATTCAACGATAATGTGTACTGTCAGTAAGAAAATAATATTTAACAATAATGTGTCCTTTCAATAAGAAGTTCTTATTGACAGCACAAGATTTAACGATACTGTGTATCTTCTTACTGACAGTACATAGTATCGTTTCAATAAGAAGACACAAGATTTAAGTACTCTAACGATACTGTTAAGAAGACACAAGAAACGATACTGTGCACTATCAATAAGGAGACACACGATTTAGCAATACTGTGTACTATCCATAAAAAGACACAAGATTTAACGACACTGTGTACTGTCAATAAGAAGACACAAGATTTTTTGACAGTACACAGTATCGTTAAATCTTCTGTCTTCTTATTGAC
>NW_013942414.1:0-409 GCF_000517525.1 Limulus polyphemus
GCAGTGAAGCTATTTAATATTGCGCTGTTATAGATTTCTTGCTATCAGAGAGTTCTAGATTGACGGATCTTAACCAAATTTGATTTGTATATTCACTAGTTCGTTCCACAGTATCATGCGAAGTTTCACCTCCCTACAATGCGTTTTAAGGGAGTTATGGCAGGTTTTGCGTTTTTTACCAGTACTTTGTCCCATTTAGACGAATCTTTTTGAATTTTTTAATGAAGGTTCACGTCAACCTTGCGAAATTACATACAAAACTCTAGATTTCTAGTTTTAGTTTTACGAATTTTCTGGTCGTTTTATGTTACTCTTTTATTGGCTTCCATTAAACCTTATGTGTTCTGCAGTGAAGCTTTTTGTTAACGATTGTTTCTCGATTTGTTGTTACCAGAGGGTCCTGAATTGA
>NW_013942415.1:0-371 GCF_000517525.1 Limulus polyphemus
CAATCAACTTTGTAGTCATAACATGATAGTGTAGAGAAAACAATCAACTTCATAGTCATCACATGATAGCGAAGAGAAAACAATCAACTTCATAGTCATAACATGAGTGTAGAGAAAACAATCAACTTCATAGTCATAACATGATAGTGTAGAGAAAACAATCAACTTCATAGTCATCACATGATAGTGTAGAGAAAACAACCAACTTCACAGTCATCACATGATAGTGTAGAGAAAACAATCAACTTCATAGTCATCACATGATAGTGTAGAGAAAACAACCAACTTCACAGTCATCACATGATAGTGTAGAGAAAACAATCAACTTCATAGTCATAACATGATAGTGTAGAGAAAACAATCAACTTCAT
>NW_013942416.1:0-833 GCF_000517525.1 Limulus polyphemus
GTCCAGAAGAAGGATGGGACCCAACGTTGCTGTGTGGACTTCAGGGCTCTTAACAGCATAACCAAAAAAGACTCATACCCACTGCCAAGAATTGATGATACTCTTGATGCCCTAAGTGGAGCGAGGTGGGTTTCAACTCTGGACTTAAAGTCAGGTTTCCATCAAGTAAAAATGGCTGAAGCAGATAGACCTAAGACAGCATTTAGTTATGGCCAAGGTCTCTGGCAATACCAAGTGATGCCATTCGGGCTCAGTAATGCTCCAGCAACATTTGAGAGGCTGATGGAACGAGTATTGGAAGGCCTACAATGGAGGATAGCCCTAGTGTACTTGGACGATGTCATTGTATTTGCAACAACTTTTGACGAGGAAATGTTCCGGCTGGAGGAAGTATTCAAACGTTTGAAAGCAGCAAACTTCAAACTCCATCCCAAGAAATGTCATTTGTTCCAGAAAGAGGTGCTTTACTTAGGCCACATTGTAAGTGAGAATGGTGTGCAAACTGATCCTGATAAGATGAAAGCAGTGCGTGACTGGCCAACACCAGACAATGTGGGAGAGTTAAGAAGTTTCTTGGGACTCTGTACTTACTACCACAAGTTTGTGAAGGACCTTGCAACCATAGCTGCTCCACTACATGATTTGACTAAAAAAGGCCAGAAGTTTGAATGGACAGTTTCTTGCCAGCACTCTTTCAAGACGTTGAAGGAAAAATTGGCCTCTGCTCCACTTTTAAAGCTTCCAGATCCCTCACTGCCGTACATACTGGATTGTGATGCTAGTAATGTCGGAATTGGAGGAGTGTTGTTTTCAGTAGGGTTTTGAGTCAGACC
>NW_013942417.1:0-595 GCF_000517525.1 Limulus polyphemus
CAGCTTGGATAGTAGCTACTGTTACCTTACAATTCATCCAGTATGGATAGTAGCTAGTGTTACCTTACAATTTATTCATCTTGGATAGTAGCTAGTGTTACCTTACAATTCATTCAGCTTGGATAGTAGCTTGTGTTACCTTACAATTCATTCAGCTTGGATAGTAGCTAGTGTTACCTTACAATTCATCCAGATGGGATAGTAGCTAGTATTTCCTTACAATTCATTCAACTTGGATAGTAGCTAGTATTATCCAAGCTGAATGAATTGTAAGGTGAATGAATTGTAAGGTAACACTAGCTACTATAAGGTAACACTAGCTACTATCCAATCTGAATGAATATAAGGTAATACTAGTTTTTAACTAACTCGAATGAATTGTAATGTAACAGTAGTTACTATCCAAGCTGAATGAATTGTAATGTAACACTAGCTACTATCCAAGCCCAAGCTGAATGAATTGCTAGTAGCTATTGTTACATTACGATTCATTTAGCTTGGATAGTAGCTAGTATTACCTTACAATTCATTAAGGTTAGATAGTAACAAGTATTACCTTACAATTCATTCAGCTTGAATAGTAACTAGTATTACC
>NW_013942418.1:0-811 GCF_000517525.1 Limulus polyphemus
AGTTAAATACTTGTGTCTTCTTATTGACAGTGCACAGTATCGTTAAATCTTCTGTCTTTTTATTGACAGTGCACAGTATCTATAAATCTTCTGTCTTCTTATTGATAGGACACATTATCGTTGAATATTGTTTCTTCTTATTGACAATACACAGTATCGTTAAATCTTGTGTCTTCTTATTGACAGTACACAGTATCGATAAATCTTGTGTCTTCTTGTTGAAAGTACACAGTATCGTTAAATCTTGTGTCTTCTTATTGACAGTACACAGTATCGTTAAATCTTATGTCTTCTTATTGAAAGTACACAGTATCGTTAAATATTGTGTCTTCTTATTGACAGTACACAGTATCGTTAAATCTTGTGGCTTTTTTTGACAGTACACAGTATTGTTAAATCTTGTGTCTTCTTATTGAAAGTACACAGTATCCTTAAATCTTGTGTCTTCTTATTGACAGTACACAGTATCGTTAAATAATGTGTCTTCTTATTGACAGTACACAGTATCGTCAAATCTTGGGTCTTTTTATAGATAGTACACAGTATTGCTAAATCGTGTGTCTTCTTATTGAGAGTACACAGTATTTTTAAATCTTGTCTCTTCTTATTGACAGTACACAGTATCGTTAAATCTTGTGTCTTCTTAATGACAGTACACAGTATCGTTAAATCTTGTGTCTTCTTATTGACAGTTTACTGTACACAAGATTTAACAATGTACTTCAATAAGAAGACAGTACACAGTATAGTTAAATCTTGGTCTTCTTATTGACAGTACACTGTATCGTTAAATCTTGTGTTTCCTTATTGA
>NW_013942419.1:0-346 GCF_000517525.1 Limulus polyphemus
AAAGCATTGTTAAAACTTGTGTCTTTTTATTGATAGTACACAGTATTGTTAAATTTCGTATCTTCTTATTGACAGAACATAGTATTGTTAAATCTCGTGTCTTCTTATTGACAGTACACAGTATCGTTAAATCTTATGGCTTGTTATTGATAGTACACAGTATCGTTAAATCTTGTGTCTTCCTATCGAAAGTGAACAGTATTGTTAAATCTAGTGTCTTCTTATTGAACAGTACACAGTATTGTTAAATCTCGTGTCTTCTTATTGACAGTACACAGTATCGTTAAATCTTTTCTTCTTATTGATAATACATAGGGTTGTTAAATTCTGTGTCTTCTTATTGACA
>NW_013942420.1:0-1023 GCF_000517525.1 Limulus polyphemus
ACACTTACCTGTGTATTATACCATTTTCATTTTCGAACTGGCAATGTACGTGCTTGTCTCTTACGACTGACATTGAAATGTTACAAAAATTTCATTTATGTAAAAACCATACATTAGCTTCAAGTATAACTAAAGTAATATATGTGATTGAATTGAAAAGTGTATAACATAATAATGTTTTCCCTCTTCACAAAACAAATTGATTCTAAACGTAAACGTGCTCTGGTCCAGAGTAATTCTTAATGTTTCAAGTGTTATCCAACCACATCTTAAGCATTGTCCAAATCATAGACAAAACGCAGCTGTGGATAAATGTCGTTCTTCTTCTATTTGTGTTCACATAATACTAAAGAACGCTTTCCTTAATCTGTTACAGGAGTTAAGTAATTCGAAATAAAAAAGTGTTCAGATAATCTTATTTCGTGATGGTCAACTTAGTTATTCAGAAGTAATTTCCCTCATACCGATCCTATTATACCACTCTCTGCTTTGTGGAAAAACGCACAACAACTAATCAACTATTTCTCCGTTTCTCGGTGTTAATTTCCTATTGAAAGCATTTTTGCTACTCACTGATCAGTTGACATAAGTCTAGAAGAGACAGTTAGAAATTCTAAAATACATATCACTCAATGACCTCTACAAATATACTTGTATTAGGAATATTCAAAGAGAACGACGTCTCATGCAGCGTATGAGCCAAGTGATGTTTATCTTGCATATAGAAACGTTTTGTAAACAACTGAATATGAGTATTTAAAGTTAATGATGTTTAAGTTCACGTATTTAAAGTACCAAAAATTATATAACATTAAATACGTATGATAAAAAAACGTAATGAAACAAACATAAAAATAACGATAGATTAATTACAAATATAGACTTAAATATAAATTATAAATCCAGAAATAACTGCATAAACAATTGTCACATTTACTGTAAGAATATTCATAAACAATATTGTACCTATAAATAAAGTTTCAGCTAAAAATATATTTAAAATGCACAAAGCTAATCTTGTTT
>NW_013942421.1:0-1301 GCF_000517525.1 Limulus polyphemus
ATTCTTCTTACACTGGCTCATCATATGTCTTTGCTAGCCACAGTTCCAACAACCTTTCTGGGTAGCAGCCTTTCTTGCCGTGGCATCTTCGCTGTGTTGAAGTTTCCAGCATTGAGCTCTCATGGCCTTGAATCCTGATGACTGTACCAACCTTGGTACCTCTGTGCTGGACTTAATGTAGGATTCAAATTCAAGAGCTCTGGCCATTGCATCCTGCATAGTAGAGGGGTGTGCTTGCTTTACTTGTATCTTCAGTTGTGGACTGTCCAAGGCATCTACAAACTGATCCCTCAGCAACAACTTGAGGAGATCGGGTGGTGCAGTTGGGTAGGCCTTGTGTGTCATACTTTCCAAGTCCTGAGCCAGCTCTTGCAGGTTCTCCCCTTTACCACGGACTCTCGTCCCGAACCTAGCCCTGTAGACTTCTGACTGATTTTGGGTTCCGTACCTGAGTTCTAGAGCCACTATCAGTGCTCTATAGTTGTGTCTGTCGTCTGCTGTCAACTGTCCAAGTATTTCCAATGGTTGTCCCTTCAAGCTAGTTGCCAGATATACTGCTTTCTGCTCCTCTGTCCATCCGTTCATCTCTGCCAGTAGCTCAAATTGTGCTCTATATGCTTCCCACGGTGCATTCCCATCGTATTCCTGTGGCTTCCTTCGTACTGGATCACTCCTAGTACTGACATTCATATCTGGGATGTGACTTCTAACGGGACTGAATATGTCTGCATTAGGGTTTAGCTGCAGGGTCTGGAAGGGGCTTGTCATTGTCTGGAGCTGGTTAAGTCGATGGTTAATGTATCCTCCTTGCGTAAAAGACAATAAATCGTCCTTTAACGTATCTAATTCGCTTTTAAATTTACTAATGTTTTCCGTTTGTACTTCTTGTTCCCTTTCTTTCTCCTCCAATAGCTGTTGTAATCTCTCTTGTTTATTTTGTTGTTCGAGCTGCCACTGCTGTAAATTTTCTTGACATTGCTGTAATCTCTTTTCTTGTTTATTTTGCTGTTCGAGCTGCCACTGTTGCAGGTTTTCTTGCAACTGCTGCAATCTCTCTTCTTGTTTCTTTTCTTGTTTATTGTCTCGTTCTTCTTGTTTCTGTTGTAATTTCACTTCTCGTTCTTCTTGTTTCTTTTCTTTTTCCTCTAACAACTGTTGTAATTTCTCTTCTCGTTCTTCTTGTTTATTTTCTTTTTCCTCTAACAACTGTTGTAATTTCTCTTCTCATTATTCTTGTTTCTTTTGCTGTTCTTGTATTGCTGCCATTAAGTCTGCTAGGCTGTAGTTTGATTTTCCGCTTC
>NW_013942422.1:0-600 GCF_000517525.1 Limulus polyphemus
TGTTTTAGAGAAATATTGAGATATCTCCTGTTTTTTATTTACGATCTATTTCTTTTAGAACCACAATGAGATATCTACTGTGTGTACTTTACGTTATATTTGTTTCAGGGCCTTATTGAGATATCTGCTGTGTCTAATTTACGATCTATTTTTTTAGTCACATTGAGATATCTACTGTGTCTACTTTAAGATATATTTGTATTAGAGCCACATTGAGATATCTCCTAAGTCTACTTCACGATCTATTTGTTTTAGAGCGAAATTGAGATATCTGCTGTGTCTACTTTACGATCTATGTGTTTTAGAGCCACATTGAGATATCTAAAGTGTCTACTTATTGAATTATTGGTTTTAGAGCCACCTGGAGATATCTACTGTGTCTACTTTACGATCTATTTGTTTTAGAGCGGCATTGATATATCTACAGTGCCTTCTTTACAATATATTTAGTTTAGAGCCAACATTGAGATATCTACTGTGTCTACTTTATGATATATTTGTTTTTGAGCCACATTGAGATATCTACAGGGTATAATTTACGATCTATTTGTTTTACAGCCACATTGAGATATATCCTGTGTCTTATTTACGAACTATTTG
>NW_013942423.1:0-750 GCF_000517525.1 Limulus polyphemus
GTTTCTGACATCAGTAATATATCTGTTCCTGACATTAGTAATATAACTGTTTCTGACATTAGTAATATATCTGTTTCTGACATTAGTAATATGTCTGTTTCTGATATCAGTAATATATCTGTTTCTGACATTTGTAATATGTCTGCTTCTGACATTAGTGATATATCTGTTTCTGACATTAGTAATATGAATGTTTCTGACATTAGTAATATATCTGTTTCTGACATTAGTAATATGTCTGTTTCTGACATTAGTAATATGTCTGTTTCTGACATTAGTAATATGTCTAATGTCAGAAACATATTACTAATGTCAGAAACAGACATATACTGTCTGTTTCTGAGTAATATGTATGTTTCTGACATTAGTAATATATCTGTTTCTGATATCAGTAATATATCTGTTGTCAGAAACAGACATATTACTAATGTCAGAAACCTGATATCAGTCAGTAATATGTCTGTTTCTGACATTAGTAATATATCTGTTTCTGACATTAGTGATATGTCTGTTTCTGACTTACTAATTATGTCTGTTTCTGACATTAGTAAAATGTCAGAAACAGACATAAGTAATATGTCTGTTTCTGAAATTAGTAATATATCTGTTTCTGACATTAGTAATATGTATGTTTCTGATATCAGTAATATGTCTGTTTCTGATATCAATAATATATCTGTTTCTGACATTAGTAATATGTCTGTTTCTGATATCAGTAATAAATCTGTACCTGACATTAGTAATATGTTT
>NW_013942424.1:0-207 GCF_000517525.1 Limulus polyphemus
TACTCCATGAACACATAGGTGTAACTCTAGTTTCCGAATTTATAACCACCATACTCATCGTTAGCGTTATTTGGTACAACAACTCCACGACCACCTAGGTGTAACTCTAGTTACCGAATTTGTAACCACCATAATCATCTTTAGCTTTACTTGGCACAACTACTACATGAACACCTAGGTGTAATTATAGTTACCGAATATTAACCA
>NW_013942425.1:0-433 GCF_000517525.1 Limulus polyphemus
AATATTTGTGTTTAATAATTCTGCAGTATGTTTATTATGTATAAGCTGTGGTATTATGTGTTTAATAATTCTACAGTATGTTTAATATTTATAAGCAGTGGTATTTTGTGTTTAATATGTATAAGCTGTGGTATTTTGTGGTATTTTGTGTTTAATAATTCTACAGTATGTTTAATATGTATAAGCTGTGGTATTTTGTGTTTAATAATTCTACAGTATGTTTAATATGTATAAGCTGAGGTATTTTGTGTTTAATAATTCTACAGTATGTTTAATATGTATAAGTTGTGGTATTTTGTGTTTAATAATTCTACAGTATCTTTAAGATGTATAAGCTGTGGTATTTTGTGTTTAATAATTCTACAGTATGTTTAATACTGTAGTATTTTGTGTTTAATAATTCTACAGTATGTTTAATATGTATAAGCAGTGG
>NW_013942426.1:0-210 GCF_000517525.1 Limulus polyphemus
GCAGCCAGTTTGTTATATAACTCATATATTTACAACATATCTATATGTGTTTGTTTAAGACCGACTTGATTAAATAGGACCCAATAGCTAGTATCGTTCTCTAACCCACTGTGGACTTTAGTCTGCAGCCATTGTGTTTATTAACTCATATATTTACAACATATCTACATGTGTTTCCTTAAGTCCGACCTGGATTAAATAGGACCCAAT
>NW_013942427.1:0-525 GCF_000517525.1 Limulus polyphemus
CTAAAGATGAGTATGGTGTTTATAAAATCGGAAACTAGAGTTACACCTAGGTGTTCATGGAGTAGTTGTACCAAGTAAGGCTAAAGATGAGTATGGTGGTTATAAATTCGGTAACTAGAGTTACATCTAGGTGTTCCTGGAGTAGTTGTACCAAGAAACGCTAAAGATGAATATTGTGGTTATAAATTCGGTAACTAGAGTTACACCTAGGTATTCGTGGAGTTGTTGTACCAAATAACGCTACAGATGAGTATGGTGGTTACAAATTCAGTAACTAGAGTTACACCTCCACGAACACCGAGTTGTTGTACCAAATAACGCTAAAAATGAGTATGTTGGTTACAAATTCGGTAACTAGAGTTACACCTATGTGTTTATGGAGTAGTTGTACCAAGTAAGGCTAAAGATGAGTATGATGGTTATAAATTCGGTAACTATAGTTACACCTAGGTGTTTATGGAGTAGTTGTACCAAGTAAGGCTAAAGATGAGTATGATGGTTATAATTTCGGTAACTAAAGTTACA
>NW_013942428.1:0-240 GCF_000517525.1 Limulus polyphemus
AGCTGTGTAGGTTATCTTGATTATGTACTGCATTGGGGTACTTTAGGTGATTAACTTGGGTAAACGATTTTCCCATGTGTGTTTTCCTATGTTTTCCACGTACGTCAGCTTTGTAGGTTATCTTGATTATGTACTGCATTGGGGTACTTTAGGTGATTAACTTGGGTAAACGATTTTCCCATGTGTGTTTCCCTATGTTTTCCACATACGTCAACTGTGTAGGTTATCTTGTTATGTACT
>NW_013942429.1:0-802 GCF_000517525.1 Limulus polyphemus
CACTGTCACACAATCTGTTCAACTCAACATATGATGTTAGTATTAACTACTTAACACAGTCACACAATCTGTTCAACTCAACATATGATGTTAGTATTAACTACTTAACACAGTCACACAGTCTGTTCAACTCAACATATGATGTTAGTATTAACTACTTAACACAGTCACACAATCAGTTCAACTCAACATATGATGTTAGTAATAACTACTTAACCCAGTCACACAATCTGTTCAACTCAACATACGACGTTAGTATTAACTACTTAACCCGGTCACACAATCTGTTCAACTCAACATATGATGTTAGTATTAACTACTTAACCCAGTCACACAGTCTGTTCAACTCAACATATGATGTTAGTAATAACTACTTAACCAGTCACACAGTCTGTTCAACTCAACATATGATGTTAGTAATAAGTACCTAACCCAGTCACACAATCTGTTCAACTCAACATATGATGTTAGTAATAACTACTTAACCCAGTCACACAATCTGTTCAACTCAACATATGATGTTAGTAATAACTACTTAACACAGTCACACAATCTGTTCAACTCAACATATGATGTTAGTAATAACTACTTAACCCAGTCACACAATCTGTTCAACTCAACATATGATGTTAGTAATAACTACTTAACCCAGTCACACAATCTGTTCAACTCAACATATGATGTTAGTATTAACTACTTAACCCAGTCACACAATCTGTTCAACTCAACATATGATGTTAGTATTAACTACTTAACACAGTCACACAGTTGTTCCTGATGTGGTCAGAACTGTGTTATTGCG
>NW_013942430.1:0-227 GCF_000517525.1 Limulus polyphemus
TTCATACTACTATACAATTTATCATTGTACAGACCGTTGCTTTTACACAGGCCATTACAGCTTGTTTTCATGCTACTATATAATTTATCAATGTACAGACCGTTGCTTTACACAGACCGTTACAGCTTGTTTTCATACTACTATACAATTTATCAATGTACAGACCGTTGCTTTACACAGACCATTACAGCTTGTTTTCATACTACTATACAATTTAATCAATGTAC
>NW_013942431.1:0-284 GCF_000517525.1 Limulus polyphemus
CTACACTGTTTATAAAACTGTATTGTACCCACGGTGATACATTCTTCACTGCACTGTTTATAAAACTGTATTGTACCTACAGGTGATACATTCTTCACTACACTGTTTATAAAACTATATTGTACCTACAGGTGATACATTCTTCACTACACTGTTTATAAAACTATATTGTACTTACAGGTGATACATTCTTCACTACACTGTTTATAAAACTGTATTGTACCTACAGGTGATACATTCTTCACTACACTGTTTATAAAACTGTATTGTACCTACAGGTGATA
>NW_013942432.1:0-230 GCF_000517525.1 Limulus polyphemus
GTCGCAAAAATGATAATAGAATGCTAGAATTTTGCATGTAAATACGTAAGTATGCAACGAACGTTCATATAAAATTTGGAGATGATCCGTCCAACTGGAACGACGTACTGGTAAAAAATGCTAAACCTTCCATAACTCCTTTAAAACAAACAGTAGGAAGGTAAAACTCTGCATATTACTACGTAACGTTAAAGTGTACCTACATACCAAATTTGGTGAAGAATCATCAA
>NW_013942433.1:0-458 GCF_000517525.1 Limulus polyphemus
AAATATATGAGTTAATTAACACATTGACTGCAAACTGAAGTCAAGAGAGGGTCATAGAACGATACTAGCTATTGGGTCCTATTTAGTCCACTTGGACTTAAGGAAACACATGTAGATATGTTGTAAATATATGAGTTAATTAACACATTGACTGTAGACTGAAGACAAAAGTGGGTCAAGGAACGATGTTAGCTATTGGGTCCTATTTAATCCAGTCGCACTGAAGGAAACACATGTAAATATCTTGTAAATATATTAGTTAATAAACATTTTGGCTGCTTTCTAAAGTCAACAGTGGGTTATAGAACGATACTAGCTATTGGGGGCTAATTAATTCACTCGGACTTAAGGAAACACATGTAGATATGCTGTAAATATATGAGTTACTTAACACATTGACTGCAGACTAAAGTCAACATTAGGTCATAGAAAGATACTAGTTATTGAGACCTATTAGG
>NW_013942434.1:0-286 GCF_000517525.1 Limulus polyphemus
CTGTCAATAAGAAGACACAAGATTTAACGATACTGTGCACTCTCAATAAGAAGACACACGATTTAGCCTTACTGTGTACTATCCATAAAAAGACACAAGATTTAACGATACTGTGTACTGTCAACAAGAAGACACAAGATTTAACGATACTGTGTACTGTCAATATAGAAGACACAAGATTTAACGATACTGTGTACTGTCAATAAGAAGACACAAGATTTAACCGATACTGTGTACTTTCAACAAGAAGACACAATATTCAACGATAATGTGTACTGTCAATAAG
>NW_013942435.1:0-446 GCF_000517525.1 Limulus polyphemus
ATGTCGACGGCTACTCTTTCCACTGGTGCACCAACTTGATATAACTTCATTGGAGCACGTCCCTTATGCTTGGGTCCCCTTTTAGCACAACATGTACTGGATGTTCTGCACCATTCTTTCACATCTTGTCTCATACATATCCAGTAAAATCTGTGTCGTAGGTGACCCAATGTTTTCTTAACTCTGAGATGCCCTCCTGTTACAGTATCATGGGATTGACGCATGGCACAACTTCCCGTAACTTTCTCGGTATAACCGTTTGCCAGGTCGTCACTTTCCCATCTGCAGTTTCCCATCTCTGGAGAAGAATACCATCTTCAAGCCTCAACTGGTCCCATTGTGCCCAATAGTTCTTTGTCACAGGGCTTAGACTAGACATCTTCTCCTAAGCAGGGTGCAAAACACTTGCATTTAGAAAATCAATCATTGGCTTCAAATCTTGGTCT
>NW_013942436.1:0-628 GCF_000517525.1 Limulus polyphemus
TATATTTGGTCGACTGTTATAACGGACTTTTAATCTTCCTTCCTCCAGATTTTGTTGACATTGATAAGGTTCCTCTTAGTTCGTTTTCCACTAGATTTTGTTGACTTTGAAAACATGTTTTTAGTTTTCGTCCACTCGATTTTGTCGACTTTCATAACAGTCTTGTTAGGCCTTCTTAGACTAGATATTTTCGACTTTGATAGCGGTATTTTTAGTCTTTCTTAAACTATATTTTAATGACTTTCATAATGGTATTTTTAATCCTTCTTAAACTAACAGTCGACAAAAAATATTTAAAAAACCTTTACTCTTCCGTCCACTAAATTTTGGTGACATTGATATGGGTCCTCTTAGTCAATTTTCCACAATATTTTGTCGACTTTTGTAAAGGTCTTTCAGTCTTCCGTCCACTAAATTTTGTTGACATTGATATGGGTCGTTTTAGTTAGTTTTCAACTATATTTGGTCGACTGTTATAACGGACTTTTGGTCTTCCTTCCTCCAGATTTTGTTGACATTGATAAGGTTCCTCTTAGTTCGTTTTCCACTAGATATTTTTGACTTTGAAAATATGTTTTTAGTTTTCGTCCACTCGATTTTGTCGACTTTCATAACAGTCTTTTTAGGC
>NW_013942437.1:0-530 GCF_000517525.1 Limulus polyphemus
GACAGTACACAGTATCGTTAAATCTTGTTTCTTCTTATTGAAAGTACACATTATCGTTGAATATTGTGACTTCTTATTGACAGGACACATTATTGTTAAATCTTGTGTTTTCTTACTGACAGTACACATTATTGTTGAATATTGTGTCTTCTTATTGACAGTACAAAGTTTTGTTAAATCTTGTATCTTCTTATTGACAGTACACAGTATTTAACAAATCTTGTGTTACTTTCAATAAGAAGGATACTGTGGTTAACAATAAGAAGACACAAGATTTAACGATACTCTGTACTGTCAATAAGAAGACACAAGATCACTCTCAATAAGAAGACACACGATTTAGCAATACTGTGTACTATCCATAAAAAGACACAAGATTTAACGAAACTGTGTACTCTCACAGTATCGTTAAATATTTTGTCTTCTTATTAACAGTACACATTATCGTTGAATATTGTGACTTCTTATTGACAGGACACATTATTGTTAAATCTTGTGTTTTCTTACTGACAGTACACATTATCGTTGAA
>NW_013942438.1:0-509 GCF_000517525.1 Limulus polyphemus
GGACACAGTATTGTTAAATCTTGTGTCTTCTTATTGACAGTACACAGTATTGATAAATCCTGTGTCTTCTTATTGACAGGACACAGTATTGTTAAATCTTGTGTCTTCTAATTGACAGTACACAGTATTGATAAATCCTGTATCTTCTTATTGACAGGACTCAGTATTGTTAAATCTTGTGTCTTCTACTGTGTACTGTCAGTAAAATCGTTAAATCTTGTGGCTTGTTATTGATAGTACACAGTATCATTAAATGTTATGACTTGTTATGATAGTACACAGTATCGTTAAATCTTGTGTCTTCTTATTGACAGTACACATTATTGATAAATCCTTTTTCTTCTTATTGACAAGGGACACATTATTGTTAAATCTTGTGTCTTCTTTTTGACAGTACACAGTATTGATAAATCCTGTGTCTTCCTATTGACAGGACACAGTATTGTTAAATCTTGTGTCTTCTTACTGACAGAACACAGTATTGATAAATCCTGTATCTTCTTATTGAC
>NW_013942439.1:0-293 GCF_000517525.1 Limulus polyphemus
AAAAGACCTACCAGCCACTATCCATCTGTAATAAAAGACCTACCAGCCACAATCCATCTGTAATAAAAGACCTACTAGTAACTATCCATCTATCATTAAAGACCTACCAGTCACTATCCATCTATAATAAAAGACCTACCA
Source organism: Limulus polyphemus (assembly GCF_000517525.1). Classification (NCBI taxonomy): domain Eukaryota; kingdom Metazoa; phylum Arthropoda; class Merostomata; order Xiphosura; family Limulidae; genus Limulus; species Limulus polyphemus. Next base: position 142 of record NW_013942439.1, read on the forward strand.
GCCACAATCCATCTGTAATAAAAGACCTACCAGCCTCTCTCTATCTATAATAAAAGACATACCAGCCACTATCCATCTATAAAAAAAGACCTACCAGCCACTATCCATCTATAATAAAAGACCTACCAGCCACAATCCATCTGTAATAAAAG
>NW_013942440.1:0-612 GCF_000517525.1 Limulus polyphemus
CAAATACAACATTAAACAACAGTAGATATTAACGACATTTAAACAAGTAGAACATACCAATGTCAAAGACCAACATTAAACAACAGTAGATATTAACGACATTTAAACAAGTAGTAACATACCAATGTCAAAGACCAACATTAAACAACGGTATATATTAACGTCATTTAAACAGGTAGTAACATCACTGGTATGTTACTACCTGTTTAAATGTCGTTAATATCTACTGTTGTTTAATGTTTTTCTTTGTGGTATGTTACTACCTGTTTAAATGTCGTAATATCTACTGTTGTTTAATGTTTTTCTTTGACTGTCAAAGACCAACATTAAACACCGAATATCGTTAATATCTACTAAACAGGTAGTAACATACCAGGGTCTTTGACATGTTGTTTAATGTTGTTTAAATGTTGTTAATATCTACTTTTATATATTAACGACATTTAAACAGGTAGTAACATACCAATGTCAAAGACCAACATTAAACAACAGTATATATATTAACGTCATTTAAACAGGTAGTAACATACCAGTGTCAAAGGCCAATATTAAACAACAATAGATATTAACGACATTCAAACAAGTAGTAACATACCAATGTCAAAGATCAAT
>NW_013942441.1:0-263 GCF_000517525.1 Limulus polyphemus
GTTTTGCGTTTTGTACCAGTACTTCGTTCCATTTGGACGGATCTTCTCGAAATTCTTTCAGCAACGTTCGTTGCATACTTGGGTATTTACATGCCAAATTCTAGCCTTCTATTATAATTTTTGCGACTTTTGTGGTCGTTTTATGTTACTCTTTTATTGGCTTTTCTGAAAGCGTATGTGTACAGCAGGTGAAGCTTTTGGTTACTGATTGTTTTTTGATTTCTTGTTACCAGAGGGTCCTAAATTGATGATTCTTCACCAAA
>NW_013942442.1:0-682 GCF_000517525.1 Limulus polyphemus
TCACGAGATTTAAGGAAAATACGTGAAAGTTCGAGAATGACGTGGCGTGATACTAGTCACGTGACCTCGATATCGTAACATAACAATATCTTTAGCTACAATGCTTTGTATACATATATAAAAACTTTAATTATGACACTACTTGGCTGACATTGAAGACCAATGCATATTAGGATTGGACTATCTTCTACCGAGGAAGTGTGTAGTTAACTTCGATAAAATGACGATTGGAAACAACAAAGGCCAGACTCCAGTAAGTGTTGCTACATCTGTTGATCTGCATGTCACAGCACTTAAATCAACTACAATACCTCCTATGTCAGAGAAGATAATTTGGGGTAGGATAAGGGAACATCCCCATGGAAGCCCAATGCTTGTGGAAGCATGAAAGACCCATCCACGCCAGCGGATTTGAAGATTGGAAGGTCACTTGTAGCAGGTCGACAAGTAGTACCTATAGCAGTGGCCAATTTCTCTAAATGTGAGCAAACACTTAAGGAAGGGACATTGTTGGGCGTGTGCCAGGAGGTAGAGCCAGTCAATGTTAAAGCAAGGAATACAGCTGTAAAGAAAGGACATACACTTCCAGAATATTTGACTGACCTCTATAAAAAGAGCATAGTCCATTTGTCATCATCACAGGCTCTTCAGGTAAAAGAACTTTTGGCAAATTATGCTGATG
>NW_013942443.1:0-715 GCF_000517525.1 Limulus polyphemus
ATATTTTGTCGACTGTTATAAAGGTATTTTAGTCTTCATTCCACTAGATTTTGTTGACATTCATAAGGGTCCTTTTAGTCAGTTTTCCACTAGATTTTGTTGACTTTGAAAACGTGTTTTTAGTTTTCTTCCACTTGATTTGGTCGACTTTCATAACTGACTTTTTAGACCTTCTTAGACTAGATATTTTCGACTTTGATAGAGGTATTTTTAGTGTTTCTTACGCTATATTTTAATAACTTTCATAATGGTATTTTTAATCCTTCTTAAACATACGACAAAATTTTATAACAGTAAGGAAAACTAAAAGACCTCTGGAGGATGTTTTCAAAGTCTACAAAATCTAGTGGAAAACGGACTAAAAGGACCATTATCAATGTCAACAAAATCTGGAGGAAGGAAGACTAAAAGACCGTTATAAGAGTCGACCAAATATAGTTGAAAACTGACTAAAACGACCCAAATCAATGTCAACAAAATCTAGTGGAAAACGGACTAAAAGGACCCTTATCAATGTCAACAAAAGTTTTTAGTTATCGTCCACTCGATTTTATCGACTTTCATAACAGTCTTTTTAGGCCTTCTTATACTAGATATTTTCGACTTTGATAGCGGTATTTTTAGTCTTTCTTAAACTATATTTTAATGACTTTCATAATGGTATTTTTAATCCTTCTAAAACTATATTTTGTCGACTGTTATAACGGTCTTTTAG
>NW_013942444.1:0-226 GCF_000517525.1 Limulus polyphemus
CTCTACATATTACTACGCAACGTTAAAGTGTACCTACATACCAAATTTGGTGAAGAATCATCAATTTAGGACCCTCTGGTAACAAGAAATCGAAAAACAATCAGTAACCAAAAAGCTTCACTGCAGTACACATACGCTTTCAGAAAAACCAATAAAAGAGTAACATAAAACGACCACAAAAGTCGCAAAAATGATAATAGTTCTAGCCTTTTTTTGCATGTAAATA
>NW_013942445.1:0-487 GCF_000517525.1 Limulus polyphemus
GGTACACTTTAACGTTGCGTAGTAATATGCAGAGTTTTACCTTCCTACTGTTTGTTTTAAAGGAGTTATGGAACGTTTTGCGTTTTGTACCAGTACGTCGTTCCATTTGGACGGATCTTCTCGAAATTTTTTCAGTAAGGTTCGTTGCATACTTGCGTATTTACATGCAAAATTCTAGCCTTCTATTGACAAAAGTCGCAAAAATGAAAAAGCCAATAAAAGAGTAACATAAAACGACCAAGCTTCACTGCAGTACACATACGCTTTCAGACAATCAGTAACCAGTTTTCGATTTCTTGTTACCAGAAGGTCCTAAATTGCATATTACTACGCAACGATTTCCATAACTCCTTTAGAACAAACAGTAGGAAGGTAAAACTCTGAAAACCTAGAAGCTAGAATTTTGCATGTAAATACGCAAGTATGCAACGAACGTTCATACAAATTTGGAGATGATCCGTCCAACAAACGTTCGTTGCATACTTGC
>NW_013942446.1:0-441 GCF_000517525.1 Limulus polyphemus
CGATAGACAGCAATAGATAGAAGTAGATATACATCAAATATAGAATAAACAGTAACAGAAATACATATATATACATCAAACATACGATAGACAGTAACAGAAAGAAGTAGATATACATCAAATATACGATAAACAGTAATAGAAAGAAGTAGATATACATCAAATATACAATAGACAGTAACAGAAAGGAAGTAGATATACATCAAATATACAATAGACAGTAACAGAAAGAAGTAGATATACATCAAACATACGATAGACAGTAACAGAAAGAAGTAGATATATATCAAATATACGATAGACAGTAACAGAAAGAAGTAGATATACATCAAATATACGATAGACAGCAATAGAGAGAAGTAGATATACATCAAACATACGATAGACAGTAACAGAAAGAAGTAGATATACATCAAACATACGATAGACAGTAAGAGAAAG
>NW_013942447.1:0-556 GCF_000517525.1 Limulus polyphemus
CACAGTATCGTTAAATCTTGTGTCTTCTTATTGACAGTACACAGTATAGATAAATCTTGTGTCTTCTTATTGAAAGTACACAGTATCGTTAAATCATGTGACTTCTTATTGACAGTAATAGTATCGTTAAATCTTGGGTATTTTTATAGATAGTACACAGTATCGTTAAATCTTGGGTCTTTTTATAGATAGTACACAGTATTGCTAAATCGTGTGTCTTCTTATTGAGAGTACACAGTATAGTTAAATCTCGTGTCTTCTTATTGACAGTACACAGTATAGTTAAATACTGTCAATAAGAAGAAACAATATTCATCGATAATGTGTACTGTCAATAAGAAGACACAAGAAAGAAGACACAAGATTTAACGATACTGTGATTGACAGTACACAGTATTGTTAAATCTTGTGTCTACTTATTGACAGTACACAGTATCGTTAAATTTTGTGTCTTCTTATTGACAGGACACATTATTGTTAAATCTTGTGTTTTCTTACTGACAGTACACATTATCGTCGAATATTGTCTCTTTTTATTGACAGTACACAGTATCGT
>NW_013942448.1:0-338 GCF_000517525.1 Limulus polyphemus
AAGGCTAAAGATGAGTATGGTGGTTATAAATTGGGAAACTAGAGTTACACCTACGTGTTCGTGGAGTAGTTGTACCAAGTAAGGCTAAAGATGAGTATGTTTGATATAAATTCGGTAACTATAGTTACACCTAGGTATTTATGGAGTAGTTGTACCAAGTAAGGCTAAAGATGAGTATGGTGGTTATAAATTCTGTAACTAGAGTTACCCTAGGTGTTCATGGTGTATTTGTACCAAGTAAGGCTAAAGATGAGTATGGTGGTTATAAATTCTGTAACTAGAGTTACACCTAGGTGTTCATAGTGTATTTGTACCAAGAGGGGCTAAAGATTAGTATG
>NW_013942449.1:0-335 GCF_000517525.1 Limulus polyphemus
ACTATCCATCTATAATAAAAGACCTACCAGCCACTATCCATATATAATAAAACACCTGCCAGTCACTATCCAACTATAATAAAAGACCTACCAGCCACTATCCATCTGTAACAAAAGACCTATCAGCCACAAACCATCTGTAATAAAAGACCTACCAGCCACTATACATCTATAATAAAAGACCTACCAGCCACTATCCATCTGTAATAAAAGAGCTACCAGCCACTATCCATATATCGTTAAAGACCTACCAGTCACTATCTATCTATAATAAAAGACCTATCAGCCACTATCCATATGTAATAAAAGACCTACAAGCCATTCTCTATCTATAG
>NW_013942450.1:0-331 GCF_000517525.1 Limulus polyphemus
AGACTAGATAATTTCGACTTTGATAGCGGTATTTTTAGTCTTTATTACAATATATTTTAATGACTTTCATAATGGTATTTTTAATCCTTCTTAAACTATATTTTGTCGACTGTTATAAAGGTCCATTAGTCTTCATTCCAGTAGATTTTTTTGACATTGATATGGGTCGTTTTAGTCAGTTTTCCACTAGATTTTGTTGACTTTGAAAACGTGTTTTTAGTTTTCTTCCACTCGATTTTGTCGACTTTCATAACTGACTTTTTAGGCCTTCTTTGATTAGTTATTTTTGACTTTGATAGCGGTATTTTTAGTCTTTCTTACACTATATTTT
>NW_013942451.1:0-237 GCF_000517525.1 Limulus polyphemus
AACTCCGAGTATGTCCTCCTGTTTACAGTATCACGGGATTGACGCAGCACAACTTCCCGTAACTTTCTCGATATAACCGTTTGCCAGGTCGTCACTTTCCCATCTGTAGTTTCCCATCTCCAGAGAAGAATACCATCTTCAAGCCTCAACTCGTCCCATTGTGCCCAATAGTGCTTTGTCACAGGGGCTTAGACTAGACACCTTCTCCCAAGCAGGGCGCAAAACACTTGCTTTTAG
>NW_013942452.1:0-504 GCF_000517525.1 Limulus polyphemus
GTTATATCTTGTGTCTTCTTATTGACAGTTCACAGTATCGTTAAATCTTGTGTCTTCTTATTGACAGAACACAGTATTGTTAAATCTTGTGTCTTTTTATTGACAGTACACAGTATCGTTAAATCTTGTGTCTTCTTATTGACAGTACACAGTATCTTTGAATCTTGTGTCTTCTTATTGACAGTACACAGTATCTTAAATCTTGTGTCTTCTTATTGACAGTACACAGTATCGTTAAATCTTGTGTCTTCTTATTGACAGTACACAGTATCGTTATATCTTGTGCCTTCATATTGACAGTACACAGTAGAGTTAAATCTTGTGTTTTCTTATTGACAGTACATATAATCGTTAAATCTTGTGTCTTCCTATTGACAGGACACATTATTGTTAAATCTTGTGTTTTCTTACTGACAGTACACATGATCGTTGAATATTGTGTCTTCTTATTGACAGTACACAGTATCGTTAAATCTTGTGTCTTCTTATTGACAGTACACAGTA
>NW_013942453.1:0-354 GCF_000517525.1 Limulus polyphemus
GTTGTTAAATCTTAGTCTTCTTATTGACAGTACTCAGTATCGTTAAATCTTGTGTCTTCTTATTGAAAGTACACAGTATTGTTAAATCGTTTGTGTTCTTATTGATAGTACATAGTATTGCTAAATCGTATGTCATCTTATTGACAGTACACGGTTTTCTAAAATCTTGTGTCTTCTTATTGAAAGTACACAGTATCGTTAAATCTTGTGTCTTCTTATTGACAGTACACAGTATCGTTAAAACTTGTGTCTTCTTATTGACAGTACACAGTATTGTCAAATCTTGTGTCTTCCTATTGACAGTACACAGTTTTGTTAAATCTTGTGTCTTCTTATTGACAGTACACAGTATCG
>NW_013942454.1:0-858 GCF_000517525.1 Limulus polyphemus
GTAGCCAATGTGTGAAATAATTCAGATATTTACAAATAAGCTACACGTGTTTCCTTAAATCCGACTGGATTAAATAGGACCCAATAGCTAATATCGTTCTATGACCCACTGTTGTCTTTAGTCAGCAGCCAATGTGTTAATTAACTCATATATTTACAACATATCTACATGTATTTCATTCAGTCCGACTGAATTAAATAGGACTCAATAGTATATATCGTTCTATGACCCACTGTTGATATTAGTCTGCAGTCAATGGGTCATATATACTCATGTATTTACAACATATCTACACGTGTTTCCTTAAGTCCGAATGGATTAAATACGACCCAAAAGCTGGTATCGTTCTATGACCCACTCTTGACATCAGTCTGCGGTCAATGTGTTAATTAACTCATATATTTACAACATATCTACATGTGTTTTTTAAAGTCCGAGTGGATTAAATAGGTCCCAATAACTAGAATCTTTCTATGACCCACTGTTGACTTTAGTCTGCAGCCAATGTGTGAAATAACTCAGATATTTACAACTAAACTACACGTGTTTCCTTAAGTCCGATTGGATTAAATAGGACCCAATAGCAAATATCGTTCTATGACCCACTGTTGACTTTAGTCAGCAGACAATGTGTTAATTAACTCATATATTTACAACATATCTACATGTGTTTCCTCAAGTCCGAGTGGATTAAATAGGACCCAATTGTTAGTATCGTTCTATAACCTTCACTTGACTATAGTCAGCAGCCAATGTGTTAATTAACTCATATATTTACAACATATCTACATGTGTTTCCTTAAGACCGAGTTGATTAAATAGGAACTGTAAATCCATATCTACATGTGTTTCCTTATG
>NW_013942455.1:0-862 GCF_000517525.1 Limulus polyphemus
TTCATGGAGTAGTTTTACAAGTAAGGCTAAAATGAGTTTGGTGGTTATAAATTCTGTAACTAGAGTTATACCTAGGTGTTCATTTAGTAGTTGTACCAAGTAAGGCTAAAGATGACTATGGTGGTTATAAGTTCGGTAACTAGAGTTACACCTACGTGTTCGTGGAGTTGTTGTACCAAGTAACGATAAAGATGAGTATGGTGGTTATAAATTCGGTAACTAGAGTGACACATAAATGTTCATGGAGTAGTTGTACCAAGTAAGGCTAAAGATGAGTATGGTGGTTATAAATTTGGAAACTAGAGTTACACCTAGGTGTTCATGGAGTAGTTGTACCAAGTAAGGCAAAAGATGAGTGTGGTGGTTATAAATTCGGTAACTATAGTTACATCTAGGTTTTCATGGAGTAGTTATGCGAAGTAAGGCTAAAGATGAGTATGGTTGTTATAAATTCGGTAACTAGTGTTACACCTAGGTATTCGTGGAGTTCTTGTACCAAATAACGCTACAGATGAGTATGGTGGCTATAAATCTGTAACTAGAGTTACACCTAGGTGTTCGTGGAGTAGTTGTACCAATTAAACTAAAGATTAGTATGTGGTTATAAATTCTGTTACAGAGTTACACCTAGGTGTTTATTGAGTAGTTGTACCAAGTAACGCTAAAGATGTATATGGTGGTTATAAATTCTGTAACTAGAGTCACACCTAGGTGTTCATGGAGTAGTTGTACCAAATAACGCTAAAGATGAGTATGGTGGTTATAAGTTTGGTAACTAGAGCTACGCCTAGGTGTTTGTGGAGTTGTTGTACCAAATAACGCTAAAGATGAGTATGGGGTAACACATTCAGTAACTAGAGTT
>NW_013942456.1:0-386 GCF_000517525.1 Limulus polyphemus
ATAATCACGACCTATATCTCCGGAACATAACTTTATTAGCTCAATTTTCCGCCCTCACAACTTCGTCAGGAGATATCAGTAAATATAATCACGACCTATATCTCCGGAATATAACTTTATTAGCTCAATTTTCCGCTATTACACTTGGTCAGGAGATATCAATAAATATAATCACGACCTATATCCACGGAATATAACTTTATTAGCTCAATTTTCCGCAATTACAACTTCGTCTCCTGAAGCTATCAATAAATATAATCAAGACTTATATCTTCAGAATATAACTTTATTAGCTCAATATTCCGCTATTACAACTTCGTCAGGAGATATCAATAAATATAAACACGGCCTATATATCCGGAATATAACTTCATTAGCTTAATTTT
>NW_013942457.1:0-426 GCF_000517525.1 Limulus polyphemus
ACCAGTACCAGGTTATATACAACACACATTAAAGACTTTCAACAACCCGTGCCAGTTCCAAGTTAGATATAAAACACATTAAATACTCACAATAACTACTACCAGTATCAGGTTAGATACAACAACACATTAAAGACTTTTAACAACCCGTGCCAGTACCAGGTTAGATACAAAAACAAATAAAATACTTACAACAACTGCCAGTATCATGTTAGATACAACAACACATTAAAGACTTTCAGCAACCAGTGCCAGTACCAGGTTAGATACACAAACAAATAAAATACTTACAAGAACTCCTGCCAGGATCAGTTTAGATACAACAACACATTAAAGACTTTCAACAACCCGTACCAGTACCAAATTAGATACAAAAACACATTAAATACTTTACCACAACTCCAGCCAGTACCAGAATAGATACCA
>NW_013942458.1:0-456 GCF_000517525.1 Limulus polyphemus
TTGAAACCAGATTTCGATACCTGTGGTGGGCAGAGCCCAGATAGCCCATTTTGCAGCTTTCTGCTTAACTACAAACAAACACTCTTTTGTTAAATTCTATTAAATTAATAATAAATTATAATTTGTTAAATTATAATTTAGATCTGATTCAGATCTCGGACACGAGCCCTCAATTTATTATGTTACGTATTAGAATTTCAAATAGTCCGAAGCCGAGTTAACTGATAATTTAAATTTAGTAGTTAAATTGTACTTTGGATTTGACAAATATAATAAATTGACTAACATAGCGTCATATATTTAAATACTAAACAAGACTGATGGAAGACCGTGTGCTTGTGTTAAAAATACGTTTTAATGTACACACAACAGTACAATTTACAATAACAATTATTAGAAATAGTTATAACAAACAATGATTTATAAACAGAAGTTTCACAAACAATATAAAGTTTT
>NW_013942459.1:0-246 GCF_000517525.1 Limulus polyphemus
GGAACGTTTTGCGTTTTGTACCAGTACTTCGTTCCATTTGGAAGGATCTTCTTGACATTTTGTATGAACGTTCGTTGCATACTTGCGTATCTACATGCAAAATTCTAGCCTTCTATTATCATTTTTGCGACTTTGTGGTCGTTTTATGTTACTCTTTTATTGGCTTTTCTGAAAGCGTATGTGTACTGCAGTGAAGCTTTTGGCTAATAATTGTTTTTCGATTTCTGGTTTACCAGAGGGTCCTAA
>NW_013942460.1:0-500 GCF_000517525.1 Limulus polyphemus
ATAATGATAAAACCCTTGTCGTAAACGTTGTACATTTGCTGTTATGTTAAAGTTTTTCTTCATTACCCATTCAAGCCGTCTCCAACCATTATTAGATATCAAGGAAGTTCCAGACTAGAAAGAAAACTTTATATTGTTTGTAAGTTTATGAAACTTTTGTTTATGAATCGTTGTTTTGTAATAACAGTTCGTAATAATTGTTATTGAATATTGTACTGTTGTGTGTATATTAAAACGTATTTGTGTTAAAAACGAAGACGATGCGTATTAATCTAGTTGGCAAATATCGTAAATACTAAATCCAAAGTACAATTTAACTACTAAATTTAGATTATTTAACTCGGCTTCGGACTATTCAAAATTATAATACGTAACAACTGGATAACTAACAATACCCAGGTGCACACCCCCAGAGTCCACTTAGTATGGGTGCAAAATTTCAGGTTTCTAAGTTATTTCCTCTTGGAGTTATGGCAGTCACACGCAGAGAGCAACAGACA
>NW_013942461.1:0-497 GCF_000517525.1 Limulus polyphemus
ATCGCTCTTCGAAGTTGTTTTTGTTGTTTGTTGACTTGCCGGTCGAGTATGGCCCAGAGGTTTTCGATGGGGTTCATGTCAGGAGATTGGCTCGGCCAGGGCAACTTCTGGATACCATTTTCTTCCTGCCACTTTTGGGTGTTTCTAGCAATATGACACGGTGCTCCATCTTCTTGGAACAACGTTGTGGTTCTTGTCCACGAAACCCGAGGAATAAAGTGGCAAGAGTCCTTCCTCCAATATTTCGACGTATTTCGCAAAATTTATGTTGCCAGCGCACTCCACTAAACTCGAGCTCCCACCAACCTAAACAGCTCCCCAAACCATCACGCTGAAACCACCATGCTTCACAATTGGCTGCAATCTGTTGAGCCAAAACTCTTGGTGAGGCATTCTCCAGACCCATGTCCTTCCACTGTCCGATTACTACAACACTAGATTCCATATTCTTCAATATTAAGTCTTTGTCTGTAATTGTTAAAATTACCTGAAATATT
>NW_013942462.1:0-586 GCF_000517525.1 Limulus polyphemus
AATCTGATATACATACAAGCCAAATTGCCCTGGTACTGGAAAAGTGGAGGTATATTGTCTACCCATCCATCTGGTGGAGGTATGTACTTGGTATGTAAGCCGTCTTCATACCAGTAATTGTTGGCTAGAAAAAAAAAGACGGTATTTAAACTGACTGTCTGAAACTCACTGTATTTTGTCGATGACACTGTTGTTAATATTACTTCAACATAAATTTCTAAGGTACCTCATGTTTGCACCAAGAAATTTCAGAAAAATTTTTAAGGTAGCTCATGTTTGCATCAAGAAATTTCAGAATGAAATGCCGATAATCACTACATTTGGTGAGATGAAATTATTTAATACTTTGTTGTAAAGGACGTTAGCTCACTGAAGTAATTGCAAAATTCAATATTTTTTCAAAGCCTTTTGTTTTCAAGGCTAAAGTGAATATTGGGAAATGCCGATAGTCGCTACATTTGCTGAGATAAAATTATCTAATACTTGTTGTAAAGGACGTTAGCTCACTGAAGTAATTGCAAAATTTAAGATTTTTTTCAAGGCCCTTTTGTTTTCAAGGCTGAAGTGAATATTGCTTAGTTGCGGC
>NW_013942463.1:0-299 GCF_000517525.1 Limulus polyphemus
AGCGTACAGTCTTCTCTCTCTCTCTTACACTTGCACGAGTTATATATTACCTTACCTGTTAATAACAACATAGTGTACAGTCTTCTCTCTCTTATGCATGCACGAGTTACATAATACCTTACATGTTAATAACAACATAGTGTATAGTCTTCTTTCTTATATATGCACGAGTTACATAATACTTTATAATGTTAATAACAACACAGTGTACAATCTTCTTTTCTATATATGCACGACTTACATAATACCTTATATGTTAATAAAAATATAGTGTATAGTCTTCTCTCTTATATATGCAT
>NW_013942464.1:0-304 GCF_000517525.1 Limulus polyphemus
CTACTGGAAAACGGACTAAAAGGACCCTTATCAATGTCAACAAAATCTGGAGGAAGAAAGACCAAAAGTTCGTTATAACAGTCGACCAAATATAGTTGAAAACTAACTAAAACGACCCATATCAATGTCAACAAAATCTAGTGGAAGGAAAACTAAAAGACCTTTATAACAGTCGACAAAATATAGTTTAAGAAGGATTAAAAATACCATTGTGAAAGTCATTAAAATATAGTGTAAGAAAGACTAAACATACCGCTATCAAAGTCGAAAATATCTAGTCTAAGAAGGCCTAAAAGACTGTTAT
>NW_013942465.1:0-697 GCF_000517525.1 Limulus polyphemus
CACAGTATCATTAAATCTTATGACTTGTTATGATAGTACACAGTATCGTTAAATCTTGGGTCTTCTTATTGACAGTACACAGTATTGATAAATCCTTTATCTTCTTATTGATAGGATACAATATTGTTAAATTTTGTGTCTTCTTATTGACAGTACACAGTATTGATAAATCCTGTATCTTCTTATTGTCTTCTTATTGACAGTACACAGTATTGTTAAATCTTGTGTCTTCTTATTGAGAGTAAACGGTATTGATAAATTTTGTGTCTGCTTATTGACAGTACACAGTATTGGTAAATCGAGTCTTCTTATTGATAGTACACAGTATCGTTTAATCTTGTGTCTTTTTATTGACAGTACACAGTATCGTTAAATCTTATCTTCTTTTTGATAGTACATAGTATTGTTAAATCTTGTCTTCTTATTGATAGTACACAGTATCGTTAAATCTTGTGTCTTCTTTTTGATAGTACACAGTATTGGTATCTTCTTATTGAAAGGACTCAGTATTGTTAAATCTTGTGTCTTCTTATTGACATTTCATAGTATTGTTAAATTTTTGTCTTCTTATTGACAGTACACAGTATTGATAAATCCTTTATCTTCTTATTGACAGGACACAGTATTATTAAATCTTGTGTCTTCTTATTGACAGTACACAGTATTGATAAATCCTGTATCTTCTTATTGACAGGAC
>NW_013942466.1:0-427 GCF_000517525.1 Limulus polyphemus
GAATAAGAAGACACAAGATTTAACAATACTGTGTACTGTCAATAAGAAGACACAAGATTTACAAAACTGTGTACTGTCAATAAGAAGACACAATATTCAACGATAATGTGTACTGTCAGTAAGAAAACACAAGATTTAACAATAATATGTCCTGTCAATAAGAAGACACGAGATTTAAGAATACTATGACAGTACAGTGTCTTCTTAAAGATTTAACGATACTGTGTACTGTCAATAAGAAGACACAAGATTTAACGATACTGTGTACTGTCAATAAGAAGACACAAGATTTAACGATACTGTGTACTTTCAATAAGAAGACACAATATTCAACGATAATGTGTACTGTCAGTAAAAAAACACAAGATCTAAAAATATTGTGTCCTCTCAATAAAAAGACACAAGATTTAACAATACTGTGTACTAT
>NW_013942467.1:0-235 GCF_000517525.1 Limulus polyphemus
GTTTTTACTCTGGGTTAGCGAAAGTTCAATTTTTTTTAGATTTTATAGTGATATAATATTTTTCGTCAATGCTATAATGTCTCAATTTTCCAGATTCCGATGAAATAACCACTATAGCATATTTTTCTATTAATTTTGCGTCAAAAAACCTTTTTTCCATTTTTCCAAAAAAATTCATATTTTCACCAAAAACTAAAGGCTATAGCCCATGTTTTTTCCCAAATTTTGAAAAAAA
>NW_013942468.1:0-512 GCF_000517525.1 Limulus polyphemus
TGTACTATCACTAACAAGCCACAAGAATTAACAATACTGTGTACTCTCACTAACAAGCCACAAGATTTAAAGATACTGTGTACTGTCAATAAGAAAACACAATATTTAACGATAGTGTGTACTGTCAATAAGAAGACACTAGATTTAACAATACTGTGTACTGTCAATAAGAAGACACAAGATTTAACGATACTGTGTACTGTCAATAAGAAGATAAAAGATTTAACAATACTGTGTACTGTCGATAAGAAGACACAAGATTTAATAATACTGTGTACTATCACTAACAAGCCACAAGATTTAACGATAGTGTGTACTGTCAATAAGAAGACACAAGATTTTATACTGTGTACTGTCAATAAGAAGACAGGTATCGTTAAATCTTTGTGGTGTCTTCTTATTGACAGTAAAGATTTAACAATATTCTTATTGACAGTACACACTAGTGTCAGTACACAGTATTGTTAAATCTTCTTATTGAGGTCACAAGATTTAACGATAATGTGTACATT
>NW_013942469.1:0-736 GCF_000517525.1 Limulus polyphemus
AGTACACAGTATTTATAAATATTGTGTCTTCTTATTGACAGAACACAGAATTGTTAAATCTTGTGTCTTCTAATTGACAGTACACAGTATTGTTAAATCTTGTGTCTTTTTATTGACAGTACACAGTATCGTTAAATCTTGTGTCTTCTTATTGATAGTACACAGTATTGTTAAATCGTGTGTCTACTTATTGACAGAACACAGAATTGTTAAATCTTGTGTCTTCTAGTATCGTTAAATCTTGTGTCTTCTTATTGACAGTACACCACAAGATTTAACGATACTAATAAGAAGAGACAGTACACAGTATCGTAAAATCTTGTGTCTTCTTATTGACAGGACACATTATTGCTAAATCTTGTGTTTTCTTACTGACAGTACACATTATCATTGAATATTGTGTCTTCTTATTGACAGTACACAGTATCGTTAAATCTTGTGTCTTCTAATTGACAGTACACAGTATCGTTAAATCTTGTGTCTTCTTATTGACAGTACACAGTATCGTTAAATCTTGTTTACTGACAGTACACATTATCGTTAAATCTTGTGTCTTCTTATTGACAGTACACAGTATGAATCTTGTGTCTTCTTATTGACAGTACAAAGTATCGTTAAATCTTGTGTCTTCTTATTGACAGTACACAGTATCGTAAAATCTTGTGACTTCTTATTGAAAGGACACATTATTGTTAAATATTATTTTCTTACTGACAGTACACATTATCGTTGAATA
>NW_013942470.1:0-635 GCF_000517525.1 Limulus polyphemus
GGATTAAATAGGTACAAATAGATATTATCGTTTAATGACCCACTGTTGACTTCAGTCAGCAGCCAATGTGTTAATTAACTCATATATTTTCAAAATATCTACATGCGTTTCCTTAAGTCCGACTGTATTAAATAGGACCCAATAGCTTGTATTGTTCTATTACCCACCGTTGACTTTAGTCAGAAGCCAATGTGTTAATTAACTCATATATTTACAAAATATCTACATGTGTTTCCTTAAGTCCGACTGGATTAAATAGGACCCAATAGCTAGTATCGTTCTATGACCCACTGTTGACTTTAGTCTGCAGCCCATGTGTTCATTAACTCATAAATTTACAACATATCTACATGTGTTTCTTTATGTCCGACTGAATTAAATAAGACCCAATAACTAGTATCGTTCAATGACCCACTGTTGACTTTAGTCCGCAGTCAGTTTGTTAATTAACTCATATACTTACAACATATCTACATGTGTTTGTTTAAGACCGACTGGATTAAATAGGACCCATTAGCTAGTATCGTTCTATCACCCACTGTTGACTTTAGTCAGCAGCCAATGTGTTAATTAACTCATATATTTACAACATATCTACATGTGTTTATTTAAGACCGACTGGATTAAATAGGACG
>NW_013942471.1:0-263 GCF_000517525.1 Limulus polyphemus
CTTATCGAAAGTGAACAGTATTGTTAAATCTAGTGTCTTCTTATTGACAGTACACAGTATTGTTAAATTTCGTGTCTTCTTATTGACAGTACATAGTATCGTTAAATCTTTTGGCTTGTTAGTGATAGTACACAGTATAGTTAAATCTTGTCTTCTTATTGATAGTACATAGGATTGTTAAATCTCGTGTCTTCTTATTGACAGTACATATTATTGTTAAATCTTTTGGCTTGTTAGTGATAGTACACAGTATTCGTTCAATC
>NW_013942472.1:0-499 GCF_000517525.1 Limulus polyphemus
TATCGTTAAATCTTGTGTCTTCTTATTGACAGTACACAGTATCGTTAAATCTTGTGTCTTCTTATTGACAGTACACAGTATCGTTAAATCTTGTGTCTTCTTATTGACAGTACACAGTATCGTTAAATCTTGTGTCTTCTTATTGAGAGCACACAGTATTGTTAAATCTAGTGTCTTCTTATTGACAGTACACACTATCGTTAAATCTTGTGTCTTCTTATTGGCAGTACACAGTATCCTTATATCTTGTGTCTTCTTATTGACAGTACACAGTATCGTAAATCTTGTGTCTTCTTATTGACTTAAATCTTGTGTCTTCTTATTGACAGTACACAGTATCGTTATATTTTCACTAACAAGCCACAAAATAGTACACAGTATTATTAAATCTTGTGTCTTCTTATCGACAGTACACAGTATTGTTAAATCTTTTATCTTCTTATTGACAGTACACAGTATTGTTAAATCTTTTATCTTCTTATTGAGAGTACACAGTATC
>NW_013942473.1:0-454 GCF_000517525.1 Limulus polyphemus
CAAGATTTAGCGATACTGTGTACTGTCAATAAGAAGACACAAGATATAACGATACTGTGTACTGTCACTAAGAAGACACAAGATTTAACGATACTGTGTATTGTCAATAAGAAAACACAAGATTTAACGATACTGTGTACTGTCAATAAGAAGACACAAGATTTAACAATACTGTGTACTCTCAGTAAGAAGACACTGATTTAACGATACTGTGTACTTTTAATAACAAGACATAAGATTTAACGATACTGTGTACTGTCAGTAAGAAAACACAAAATTTAACGATACTGTGTACTGTCAATAAGAAGATCAAGATTTAACTATACTGTGTACTGTCAGTAAGAAAACGCTACATTTAACGATACTGTGTACTGTCAATAAGAAGACACAAGATTTAACAATACTGTGTACTTTCAATAAGAAGACACAAGATTTAACGATACTGTGTACTGTC
>NW_013942474.1:0-409 GCF_000517525.1 Limulus polyphemus
GTGTCTTCTGACTGAGAGTACACAGTATCGTTAAATCTTGTGTCTTCTTATTGAAAGTACCCAGTATTGTTAAATCTTGCGTCTTCTTATTGACAGTACACAGTATCGTTAAATCTTATGTCCTGTTATTGAAAGTACACAGTATCGTTAAATCTTGTGTCTTCTTAGTGATAGTACACAGTATCGGTACACAGTATCGTTAAATCTTGTGTCTTCTTATTGACAGTACAAAGTATAGTTAAATCTTGGTCTTCTTATTGACAGTACACTGTATCGTTAAATCTTGTGTTTCCTTATTGACAGTACACAGTATCGTTAAATCTTATATCTTCTTTTTGAAAGTACACAGTATCGTTAAAATCTTGTGTCTTCTTAGTGACAGTACACATTATCGTTAAATCTTGTGTCT
>NW_013942475.1:0-850 GCF_000517525.1 Limulus polyphemus
TCCTGGGAGAAACTACTGCAATCTACGTAGTAAGTAAAGTTCTAGGAGAAGCTACTTCAACCTACGTAGTGGGTATAGTCCTGGGAGAAGCTACTTCAATCTACATAGTGGGTACAGTCCTGGGAGAAGCTACTTCAACCTACATAGTGGGTACAGTCCCGGGAAAAGCTACATCAATCTACATAGTGGGTACAATCCTGGGAGAAACTACTGCAATCTACGTAATGGGTACACTCCTGGGATAAGCTACTTCAATCTACGTAATGGGTACAGTTCGTGGGATAAGCTACTTCAATCTACGTAGTGGGTATAGTCCTGGGAGAAGCTACTTCAATCTACATAGTGGGTACAGTCCTGGGAGTAGATTGCAGTAGTTTCTCCCAGGATTGTACCCACTATGTAGATTGATGTAGCTTATCCCAGGACTGTACCCACTATGTAGGTTGAAGTAGCTTGTACCCACTACGTAGATTGAAGTAGCTTATCCCAGGAGTGTACCCATTACGAGTCCTGGAAGAAGCTGCTTCAATCTACCTAGTGGGTACAGTCCTGGGAGAAGCTACTTCAATCTACGTAATGGGTACAGTTCTGGGATAAGCTACTTCAATCTACGTAGTAGGTACAGTCCTGGAATAAGCTACATCAATCTACCTAGTGGGTACAATCCTAGGAGAAGCTACTTCAATCTATATAGCGGGTACAGTCCTGGGATAAGCTACTTCAATCTATGTAGTGGGTACAGTCCTGGGAGAAGCTACTTCAATCTACATAGTGGGTACAGTCCTGGGAAAAGCTACATCAATCTACATAGTGGGTACAATCCTGGGAGAAACTACTGCAATCTACGTAA
>NW_013942476.1:0-360 GCF_000517525.1 Limulus polyphemus
ATAATATAACTGAAGACAAAAATACATTAAAATCAAACGTAGCCGACGTTTTAATAACAGATTATAAAATAACTATTGGGAATCTTGATGAAAGGATATCCATTTCAAAAGTCTTGCACCGAGAGCATCTTTGTATTGAAATATGAAGAAAAACAATTTTTTTTCAGAATTTGGACAAAAACATAGGGCTATAGCCTTGGCTTTTCAGTGAAAATATGAATTTTTTGGAAAATGGAAAAAAGTGCATTTTTGATTCAAAATTAATAGAAAAATATCAGATAGTGCTTAATACGTCGGAAAACTCACAATTCAGACACTATAGCATTAACTAAAAATATTATATACAGTGAAAACCTGAAA
>NW_013942477.1:0-931 GCF_000517525.1 Limulus polyphemus
ATGATATCATTTAAACAGAACGTCATTAGACCATCTAGTGAGTATATACATTATATGATTTAACAGAACGTCATGACACCATCTAGTGAGTATATAGATAACATGATTTAAACAGAACGTCATTAGACCATCTATTGAGTATATAGATTATATGATTTAAACAGAACGTCACTACACCATTTATTACGTTCTGTTTAAATCATATAATCTATATACTCACTAGATGGTCTAATGACGTTCTGTTTAAATCATGTAATCTATATACTCCACGACACCATCTAGTGAGCATATATAGATTACATGATTTAAACAGAACGTCATTAGACCATCTAGTGAGTACATAGATGACATGATTTAAACAGAACGTCACTAGACCATCTAGTGAGTACATAGATGACACGATTTAAACAGAACGTCATTAAACCATCTATTGAGTATGTAGATATATGATTTAAACAGAACGTCATTAGACCATCTAGTGAGTATATAGATTATATGATTTAAACAGAACGTCATTAGACCATCTAGTGAGTATATAGATTACATGATTTAAACAGAACGTCATTAGACCATCTAGTGAATATATAGATTATATGATTTAAACAGAACGTCATTAGACCATCTAGTGAGTATATAGATGACATGATTTAAACGGTCTAATGACGTTCTATCTAGTGAGTATATGTCATCTTTCTGTTTAAATCATTATTGAGTATGTAGATATATGATTTAAACAGAACGTCATTAGACCATCTAGTGAGTATATAGATTATATGATTTAAACAGAACGTCATTAGACCATCTAGTGAGTATATAGATTACATGATTTAAACAGAACGTCATTAGACCATCTAGTGAATATATAGATTATATGATTTAAACAGAACGTCATTAGACCATCTAGTGAGTATATAGATGACATGATTTAAAC
>NW_013942478.1:0-303 GCF_000517525.1 Limulus polyphemus
CAGCAGCAAAAGCATGAAAGGTTCATATTGTTAATTGATTTTCCGTAACTTCGTTCCGACGAAAATTTAGCGACACAATTTCTTACTTAATAAAACTGGTTTATTTTTTCCGAATACAACTTACGATACACTTATTTTCAACAGTCGCTCTATAACAAACGCTATATCAATGAACGTCAACAATACTTCTGACTGCAGTTCAATTACTCACTATCTACACACACATTACATTCCCCTCTTTTATATACCAGCCTACCCTATCTAGTAAATACTAGAGCATTCGCCAAGATACGGGATAGTTCT
>NW_013942479.1:0-428 GCF_000517525.1 Limulus polyphemus
CAATCTGTACTGTAACTATTAAACTGACTACTGTTAACCCACTTCTACTATAGATATTAAACTGTTACCTTGTTAACCAATCTGTACTGTAACAATAAAATCTGACACTGTTAACCCACCTGTACTATAGATATTAAACTGTTACTTTGTTAACCAATCTGTACTGTAACTATTAAACTGACAATAGATATTAAACTGTTACCTTGTTAACCAATCTGTACTGTAACTATTGAACTGACACTGTTAACCCACCTGTACTATAAATATTAAACTGTTACATTGTTAACCAATCTGTACTGTAACTATTAAACTGACACTCTTAACCCACCTGTACTATAGATATTAAACTGTTACCTTGTTAACCAATCTGTACTGTAACTATTGAACTGTGACTGTTAACCCACCTGTACTATAGATATTAAACTGTT
>NW_013942480.1:0-550 GCF_000517525.1 Limulus polyphemus
ATATTTAACGATACTGTGTACTGTCAATAAGAAGACACAAGATTTAACGATACTGTGCACTCTCAATAAGAAGACACACGATTTAGCAATACTGTGTACTGTCCATAAGAAGACACAAGATTTAACGATACTGTTTACTGTCAATAAGAAGACACAAGATTTAACGATACTGTGTACTGTCAATAAGAAGACACAAAATTTAACGATACTGTGTACTGTCAATAAGAAGACACAAGATTTAACGATACTGTGTACTGTCAATAAGAAGACACAAGATTTAACGATACTATGTACGGTCAATAAGAAGACACACGATTTAACGATACTGTGTACCTTCAATAAGAAGACACAATATTCAACGATAATGTGTACTGTCATTAAAGAAGACACAAGATTTAACTATACTGTGTACTGTCAATAAGAAGACACAAGATTTAACAATACTGTGTACTCTACAATAAGAAGACACACGATTTAGCAATACTGTGTGTACTATATATAGAAAACGAACCAAGTATTTAACGATACTGTGTACTGTCAATAAGAAGAC
>NW_013942481.1:0-301 GCF_000517525.1 Limulus polyphemus
GTTGGACTTCTGTTTGAATGATGTTATTCTTAAAGCTCTTCTTTGTTTATAATATAATTAGAAGACAAATAAAAACAACTAAATAAAATCGACACTATCCGAAACTTTGATAAGAGATTATGAAATAACTATTGGAGATTTTGATAAGAGGATCTCTATTTTGAAAGTCTTACATCAAGGGCATCTTTTTGTTGAAATATGAAGAAAATCTATTTTTTTCAAAATTTGGGAAAAAACATGGGCTATAGCCTTTGGTTTTAGGTGAAAATATGAATTTTTTAGGAAAATGGAAAAAAGTGTT
>NW_013942482.1:0-276 GCF_000517525.1 Limulus polyphemus
AGGGTTTCCTGACTAGAACTTGAATTAACTATTCTAATGGTTTCAAGAGTGGTATCCAGGATTTACTGATATCTATGTCTGGTGTTCTAATCACTTGTACAAGGTTTCCAGATTAGGACTTGAATTAACTATTGTAATGGTTTCAAGAGTGGTATTCTGGATTTACTGATATCTATGTCTGGTGTTCTAGTCACTTGTACAGGGTTTCCTGACTAGAACTTGAATTAACTATTCCCAATGGTTTCAACAAGGGTATCCTGGATTTACTGATATCTA
>NW_013942483.1:0-444 GCF_000517525.1 Limulus polyphemus
CACAGTATCGTAAAATCATGTGTTTTCTTATTGACAGTACACAGCATTGTTAAAACTTGTGTCTTTTTATTGACAGTACACAGTATCGTTAAATCTTGTGGCTTGTTAGTGATAGTATACAGTATTATTAAAACTTGTCTTCTTTTTGATAGTACATAGTATTGTTAAATCTTGTGTCTTCTTAATGACAGTACACAGTATTGTTAAATCTTGTGTCTTCTTATTGACAGTACACATAATCGTTAAATCTTGTGGCTTGTTATTGATAGTACACAGTATTGTTAAATCTTGTCTTCTTTTTGATAGTACATAGTATTGTTAAATCTTGTGTCTTCTTATTGACAGTACACAGTATTGTTAAATCTTGTGTCTTCTTATTGACAGTACACATAATCGTTAAATCTTTTGGCTTGTTATTGATAGTACACAGTATCGTTAAATCTT
>NW_013942484.1:0-575 GCF_000517525.1 Limulus polyphemus
ATCTTGTGTTTTTTTACTGGCAGTACACTACTATCGTTGAATATTGTGTCTTCTTATTGACAGTACACAGTATCGTTAAATCTTGTGTCTTCTTATTGACAGTACATAGTATCGTTAAATCTTGCGTCTTCTTATTGACAGGACACATTATTGTTAAATCTTGTGTTTTCTTACTGACAGTACACATTATCGTTGAATATTGTGTCTTCTTATTGACAGTACACAGTATCGTTAAATCTTGTTTCTTCTTATTGACAGTACACAGTATCGTTAAATCTTGTGTCTTCTTATCGACAGTACACAGTATCGTTAAATCGCTTGTGTTCTTCTTGATAGTACACAGTATTTATAAATCTTGTGTATTTTTATTGACAGAACACAGTATCGTTAAATCTAGTGTCTTCTTATTGACAGTACACAGTATCGTTAAATCTTGTGTCTTCTTATTGACAGGACACATTATTGTTAAATCTTGTGTTTTCTTACTGGCAGTACACACTATCGTTGAATATTGTGTCTTCTTATTGACAGTACACAGTATCGTTAAATCTTGTGTCTTCTTATTGACAGTACAC
>NW_013942485.1:0-338 GCF_000517525.1 Limulus polyphemus
GGACTAGTTTAATGTACTACTGAATGTGCAGGACTTGTTTAATGTACTACTGAGTGTGCAGGACTAGTTTTAATGTACTACTGAGTGTGCAGGACTTGTTTAATATACTACTGAGCGTGCAGGACTAGTTTAATGTACTACTGAGCGTGCAGGACTAGTTTAATGTACTACTGAGTGTGCAGGACCAGTTTAATGTACTACTGAGTGTGCAGGATGAGTTTAATGTACTACTGAGTGTGCAGGACTAGTTTAATGTACTACTGAGTGTGTAGGACTAGTTTAATGTACTACTGAGTGTGCAGGACCAGTTTAATGTACTACTGAGTGTGCAGGATGAA
>NW_013942486.1:0-511 GCF_000517525.1 Limulus polyphemus
ACAGTATCGTTAAATCTTGTGTCTTCTTATTGAGAGTACACAGTATTGTTAAATCTTGTGTCTTCTTATGGACAGTACACAGTATCGTTAAATCTTCGTGTCTTCTTACTGACAGTACACAGTATTTATAAATCTTGTGTATTCTTATTGACAGAACACAGTATCGTTAAATCTTGTGTCTTCTTATTGACAGTACACAGTATCGTTAAATCTTGTGTCTTCTTATTGAGAGTACACAGTATTGTTAAACAAAAGATTTAACGATACTGTGTACTGTCAATAAGAAGACACAAGATTTAACTATACTGTGTACTGTCCATAAGAAGACACAAGATCTTCTTATTGACAGTACACATCGTTAAATCTTGTGTCTTCTTATTGACAGTACACAGTATCGTTACATCTTGTGTCTTCTTTTTGACAGTACACAGTATCGTTAAATCTTGTGTCTTTCTATAGATAGTACACAGTATTGCTAAATCTTGTGTCTTCTTATTGAGAGTACACAGTA
>NW_013942487.1:0-514 GCF_000517525.1 Limulus polyphemus
TCTTGTGTCTTCTTTTTGACAGTACACAGTATTGATAAACCCTGTATCTTCTTATTGAAAGGACTCAGTATTGTTAAATCTTGTGTCTTTTTACTTACAGTACACAGTATCGTTAAATCTTGTGGCTTGTTATTGATAGTACACAGTATCATTAAATGTCATGACTTGTTATGATAGTACACAGTATTGTTAAATCTTGTGTCTTCTTATTGACAGTACACATAATTGATAAATCCTGTATCTTCTTATTGACAGGACACATTATTGATAAATCTTGTGTCTTCTTATTAATAGTACACAGTATCATTAAATACCGATACTGTATAAATCCTTTTTCTTCTTATTGACAGGACACAGTTTTGGTAAATTATGTTTCTTCTTATTGACAGTACACAGTATTGATAAATCCTCTATCTTCTTATTGACAGGACACAGTATTGTTAAATCTTGTGGCTTAATTTTACAATAATGTTTCTTCTTTTTGACAGTACACAGTTATTGATAAATCCTGTAT
>NW_013942488.1:0-258 GCF_000517525.1 Limulus polyphemus
GAACAATGTTTGTTATTGGCTAAGGGTTAGATGATTAATGGTAGATATTGGGTAAAATTTCAATAAACAATGTTTGGTATTGACTAATGATTAGACAAACAATGTTTGTTACTGGCTAATGGTTAGATGAACAATGTTTGTTATTGGCTAAGGGTTAGATGATTAATGGTAGATATTGGGTAAAATTTCAATAAACAATGTTTGGTATTGACTAATGATTAGACAAACAATGTTTGTTACTAGCCAAATGGTTAGATG
>NW_013942489.1:0-445 GCF_000517525.1 Limulus polyphemus
GGTTATAAATTCGGTAACAAGAGTGACACCTAATTGTTCATGGAGTAGTTTTACCAAGTAAGACTAAAGACGAATATGTTGGTTATAAATTCAGTAACTAGAATTACACCTAGGTGTTCATGGAGTAGTTGTACCAAGTAAGGCTAAAGATGAATATGGGGTTGCACATTCAATAACTAGAGTTATACCTAGGTGTTCATGGAGTAGTTGTACCAAGTAAGGCTGAAGATGAGTATTGTATTTATAAATTCGGTAACTAGAGCTACGCCTAGATGTTTGTGGATTTGTTGTACCAAAAAACGCTAAAGATGATTATGGGATTACAATTTCAGTAACTAGAGTTACACCTATGTGTTGATGGAGTAGTTGTACCAAGAAACGCTAAAGATGAGTATAGGGTTACACATTCAGTAACTACAGTTACACCTAGGTGTTCAAAGAGTAG
>NW_013942490.1:0-403 GCF_000517525.1 Limulus polyphemus
CCATAATCACGCATTATACCACGGGTTCTACACATTGAACCATAATCACGCATTATACCACGGGTTCTACACATTGAACCATAATCAAACAAAATACCATGGGTTCTACACGTTGAACCATAATCAAACATTATACCACGGGTTCTGCACATTGAACTATAATTACACATTATAACACGGGTTCTACACATTGAACCATAATCAAACATTATACCACGGGTTCTGCACATTGAACCATAATCAAACATTATACCACGGGTTCTACACATTGAACCATAATCACGCATTATACCACGGGTTCTACACATTGAACCATAATCACGCATTATACCACGGGTTCTACACATTGAACCATAATCACGCATTATACCACGGGTTCTACACATTGAACCATAATCAAACA
>NW_013942491.1:0-776 GCF_000517525.1 Limulus polyphemus
GGAAGCATTTGAGATGGGTTTAAAGTCGTAATAGAGGGTCAAATAGAAGGGAAAAGATACAGGGGAAGACCAAGAACAGAGTAGATAACAAATATTAAAGAGTGGACTGAGATAACAAAATATGAAAACCTGGTGACAAAAGCACAGAACAGACAGAAGTGGAGGTTTGTGACAGCCAACCTTCCTATGGAAGATGACACATGATGATGATGACAGGGAAAAAAAGAAAAGAAGTGTTGTTGACAAGCAACAAAGGATGCAGGTAAATAATTTAGCAACATTTGGATGTGTTGTATGAATAGGCCTATATTTTATAAGTCTAAGATACATGTTTTTCATATAGTCTTTGCACACGGGGTTCCTGTCCATTTGGTACATGATTCCAGTAACTTTTTTACTCATTTACTCACATTTATTGTTTTTTAAATTTCTGATCAAAACACTGTTCCTGTGTGTTGCTGGTGTTCATGTTTATGGTTAACACTGTTGAATGCTGTGTATTTAGTGTTTGTAGGCTATTCATTTACAAGTATTTTATGAATTATTTAACTAATAGGTGTGACATTGTGACTCTGTTGGAATATGCACACAACCACATTACAGTACATTTATAATAATTAGTTTGTATATCTTAGATAATGTTATTGGGCAAGGTGAGCCATCACATTCCGATAACAGAAAGTGAAGGTGAAATTACAGAGGTTTAGAGCTTCCACATTAAAGCCATTTAAAATGGAAGAGAATTTTTTGATAGTTGAGATCCCGACTGTTTTCCC
>NW_013942492.1:0-701 GCF_000517525.1 Limulus polyphemus
AGCTAAGTTACACGGGGTTACTCTATAAGATATTACCTAATCAAGAGTAAAACTTAGTTACTCGGGGGCTAGTGTATAAGATATTAATAATCAAGAGTAAAACTGAGTTACTCGAGGGCTACTGTATAAGATATTACCTAATCAAGAATAAAACTGAGTTACTCGGGGTTACTGTATAAGATATTACTTAATCAAGAGTAAAACTGAGTTACTCGGGGCCTAGTGTATAAAATATTAACTAATCAAGAGTAAAACTGAGTTACTCGGGGGCTACTGTATAAGATATTACCTAATCAAGAGTAAAACTGAGTTACTCGGGAGCTACGGTATAAGATATTACCTAATCAAGAGTAAAACTGAGTTACTCTGGGCTACTGTATAAGATATTACCTAATGAAGAGTAAAACTGAGTTATTCGGGGGCTACTGCATAAGATATTACCTAATCAAGATAAAACTGAGTTACTCGGGGCTACTGTATAAGATATTACCTAATCAAGAGTAAAACTGAGTTACTCGGGGGCTACTGCATAAGATATTACCTAATCAAGAGTAAAGCCTAGTTACTCGGGGCTACTGTGGTAAAACTTAGTTACTCGGGGTTACTGTATAAGATATTACCTAATCAAGAGTAAAACTGAGTTACTCTTGGCTATTGTATAAGATATTACCTAATCAAGAGTAAAGCTGAGTTACTCGGGG
>NW_013942493.1:0-1781 GCF_000517525.1 Limulus polyphemus
TCTTGTACAGTAGTATATGTAAATTTTGCTGTCATGGAAAATAATGTTTTGAGATCCTATAAAACCTATGATGGAAATAAGTAAAATATGGTGGTTGTGAAAACTTGATCCAAGAATGCAGCAAGATTTGGAATGAGTGATCTTCTAGATGCAAAGCTTTCACTAACCATGGTGAGAGCAGTGTCCACTACTTAAAGTGGTTACATCTCACATGCAGGAGCAAAGAGAAGTAGAAAAGGATGCCACTTCCACCATCAAGTGGCGTGAAGTTCCAAGATTACTGGAGTGCTCTAAATTGGAATTAAAAGTTACACTTTAATATTCCTAGGCCTCTTCACTTCCTCCAAAATCTGTTGGATCATAGCAGGGTGCCACTTGCTCTTCCCAGAAGCACTACAATGAAACATATCAGACTTTGTTCAGCACACATCTCACTACTCTATGTGATAGTGGTGGATCCATTCAGCATCTCATGATGCCTAGGATCATTAAAGTGTAACTTTTAATTCCAATTTAGAGCACTCCTTCCTGGCCAACAAGAGATACCAACAAAACTTAAAAATACATCTAGTAGCAGAAGTCAAAATGGGATGTAATGACACACTGTGTCAATATGATGGCATCATTGCATTGAAGAATGAGCCTGATAATGTCACATTCATCAGTATGTGCACAATTCTGGACCTCAATAAGATGGTGAAGGACTTCTTGGAACATCTGGGATGGATTTTGGTCGAGAAGTTGGCATTAAGAGCTTATGGTGATATTATGTACATAAGCCAATTAATTTTCAAGGAAACAGCAAAGGAAAACCTGAACCATTCCATTAAAGGTTTCAAGGATCTAAAAGTTTGGAGTGTATTGGCTCAGAGATAGACACTGTGATACAGTTATCAATGAGTTGTACCATGGATCAGTTTTCCATAGGACCAACTTAAAAGCTTTAAAGCATTTCCCAAGAGAACTTCCCATTTGTGTGAATGTTTTGAGGAGACTACGTGGGAATGTATTTCCTACCATGTTCACTGAAGATCTACTAATGAGGGTTTACTGAGCAAACGTATGTGGTGCTCACATGACTAGTAATTCTTAATAGAAAATAAGTTGTAACCATGAGGTATCGCCTGACATATATCTTTAGATTTTATAATCAACAATATCTTTACATGTGCTTGAGTATGGTAACCTTCTATCATCCATGTAAATACAGACAACACAACTCGAACAAAGAAATACAAATCAATACTAATTTTATCAAAATACTCTTTAATGATGAAACAAAATTAAAACTCTTTAAAGCGATATATAATACATAAAGTAAAGCCCATTAACATAAGTAATATCCAGTTTAACATACTACAAAATAAAAACTCCATTGTCAGGACATAATATACATTACAATACAATGCAATCCTTTTAATAATGATTAAAAGTGCATAATATTCTTGTCAGAATGCTCTTTAATACAGAATTCATGGAAACTTCTTTAACACTGAATTAAAAAACAAAATATGATATAAACCCTTAATACAGCAGAATTAAATAGATGCTCATTAACACTGTCAATATGGGCTAGGTCAATTTGAGTGACCACATGACCTTTTTTGTACTCGTTTAGTCTTTATAGATTTAATACTTATAGCTCTCAATATCGTGGGAATATCTTCACGAAATTTGGCAGCTTTTCAATTAATATTACAAATCTTTCACATACAAAAAGTCATATTTCTTAGTGAAGTATTTTTAATAAAATAGAATAAAAATTTGTCCATGAATGCATT
>NW_013942494.1:0-759 GCF_000517525.1 Limulus polyphemus
TACTGACAGTACACATTATCGTTGAATATTGTGTTTTCTTATTGACAGTACACAATATTGTTAAATCTTGTGTTTTCTTACTGTCAATACACAGTATCGTTAAATCTTGTGTCTTCTTATTGATAGTACACAGTATCGTTAAATAATGTGTCTTCTTATTGACAGTACATAGTCTCGTTAAATCTTGTGTCTTTTTATTGATAGTACAAACGATACTGTGTACTGGCAATAAGAAGACACAAGATTTAACGATACTGTGTACTATCAATAAGAAGACAAAAGATTTAGCAATACTGAAATCTTGTGTCTTCTTATTTACAGGACACATTATTGTTAAATCTTATGTTTTCTTACTGACAGTACACATTATCGTTGAATATTGTGTTTTCTTATTGACAGTACACATTATGTGTACTGGCTGTGTACTGTCAATAAGAAGACACAATATTCAACGATAATTATTGTTAAATCTTGTGTTTTCTTACTGACAGTACACATTATCGTTGAATATTGTGTCTTCTTATTGATAGTACACAGTATCGTTAAATCTTGTTTCTTCTTTTTGACAGAACACATTATTGTTAAATCTTGTGTCTTCTTATTGACAGTACACATTATCGTTAAATCTTGTGTCTTCTTATTGACAGTACACATTATCGTTAAATCTTGTGTCTTCTTATTGACAGGACACATTATTGTTAAATCTTATGTTTATTTACTGAAAGTACACATTATCGTTGAATATTGTGTCTTCTTATT
>NW_013942495.1:0-424 GCF_000517525.1 Limulus polyphemus
TATCCATCTGTATTAAAAGACCTACCAGCCACTATCCATCTCTTTTAAAAGATGTACCAGCCACTATCCATCGGTATTAAAAGACCTACCAGCCACTATACATCTGTATTAAAAGACCTACCAGCCACTATCCATCTGTATTAAAAGACCTACCAGCCACTATCCATCCGTATTAAAAGACCTACCAGCCACTATCCATCTATAATCAAAGACCTACCATTTTAATATAGATAGATGGTAACTGGTAGGTCTTTCATTTTATATGGATATTGGCTGGTAGGTCGGATAGTGGCCCAGCCACTATCCATATATGATGAAAGACCTACCAGCCACTATCCATTTATAATGAAAGACCTACAAGCCACTATCCATATATAATGGAAGACCTACCAGCCAATATCCATATTTTCATTATTCGGTAGTT
>NW_013942496.1:0-658 GCF_000517525.1 Limulus polyphemus
TGGTAACAATGTCCGGTCTTAGTGATTATAATGACACATGTTCCTGTTAACATTGACCTGTCTTCCTGATTACAATGAGACATGTTCCTGGTAATATTGATCTATCTTCCTGATTATAGTGAGACATGTTCCTGGTAACAATGACCTGTCTTCCTAGTTATAATGAGAAATGTTCCTGGTAACATTGACCTGTCTTCCGTCTCATTATAACCTGGAAGACAGGTCAATGTTACCAGGAACATGTCATTATATTATAAGACAGATCAATATTACCATGAACATTTCTAATTATAAGTCTCATTATAATCAGGGGAAGACAGGTCATTGTTACCAGGATCATGTCTCATTATAACTAACAGGTCAATATTACCAGGAACATGATAATCAGGAAGATGAGACATGTTCCTGATAACATTGACTTGTCTTCCTAGTTTTAATGAGACATGTTACTGGTAACATTGACCTGTCTTCCAGGTTATAAGTAGACATGTTCCTTTTAACATTGACTTGTCTTCCTGATTATAATGAGACATGTTCCTGGTAACAATGACCTGTCTTCCTGATAATAATGACACATGTTCCTGTTAACATTGACCTGTCTTCCTGATTACAATGAGACAATGTTCCTGGTAATATTGACCTGTCTTCCTGATTATAA
>NW_013942497.1:0-873 GCF_000517525.1 Limulus polyphemus
CCAATGAAGATATGTTGTAAATAGATTAGTTAATAAACACATTGTCTGCAGAATAAAGTCAACAGTGGGTCATAGAACGATACTAGGTATTGGGTCCTATTTAATCCAGTCGGTTTTAAACAAACACATGTAGATATGTTGTAAATATATGAGTTAATTAACAAACTGGCTGCAAACTAAAGTCAACAGTGGGTCATAGAACGATACTCGCTATTGGGTCCTATTTAATCCAGTCGGTCTTAAACAAACACATGTAGATATGTTGTAAATATATGAGTTAATTACCAAACTGGCTACAGACTAAAGTCAACAGTGGGTCATAGAACGATAATTGTTGTTCGATCTATTTAATCCACTCGGACTTGAGGAAACCAATGAAGATATGTTGTAAATAGATGAGTTAATAAACACATTGTCTGCAGAATAAAGTCAACAGTGGGTCATAGAACGATAATAGGTATTGGGTCCTATTTAATCCAGTCGGTTTTAAACAAACACATGTAGATATGTTGTAAATATATGAGTTAATTAAAAAACTGGCTGCAGACTAAAGTCAACAGTGGGTCATAGAACGATACTAGCTATTGGGTCCTATTTAATCCAGTCGGTCTTAAGCAAACACATGTAGATATGTTCTAAATATATAAGTTAATTACCGAACTGGCTACAGACTAAATGCAACAGTGGGTGATAGAACGGTACTAGCCTGGATTAAATAGCACCCAATATTCGGTCTTAAACAAACACATGTAGGTATATTGTAAATATATGAGTTAATTAACAAACTGGTTGCAGACTAATGTCAACAGTGGGTCATAGAACGATAATTGTAATTGGATCTATTTAATCCATTCGGACTTGAGGAAACCAATG
>NW_013942498.1:0-378 GCF_000517525.1 Limulus polyphemus
AGGCGAGTAGTCCCTGTGGATTTGTGGCATGTAGTAAGTGGAGGAAGTCGTCTGTAGATGTTAGCATGTGTTGGGCAGGCATATACGAAGTGATGATGTGGTTTAGGTCTTTGGCAGTCTTGTATATAGGGGTAGGAATTTGTGATATGATTGGCCGTAGAGGGCTGTTCTGTTTATGAGTTTTTACGGTTCCGTAGATATATCTGGGCGCATAGTCTCTTATGATAGGTTGGAGAACCTTTTCTTTTGCTTGTTTGTTGACAGTGGCGATCAATTTATTAAAGTCTGTTTTTAGTGTTTTTGTCGGGTCAGCTCTAATCCTCTTAAACTTGCTATTGTCCGATAGAATGGCGTCCAATTTTGTCTTATATTCCTTAT
>NW_013942499.1:0-525 GCF_000517525.1 Limulus polyphemus
ATAGTGCATATTTCGTCGGAATCTAGAAAATTGAGACATTATAGCATTGACGAAAAATATTATATCACTATAAAACTAAAAAAATTGAACTTTCGCTAACCCAGAGTAAAAACAATCCAAAAGGTGGAGTTTATTTGATAAGAAGACGTCATGGCCGTTTATATGTTGGAATTTTGTTTGAATGATTGTTTTTTTGTCTTCAATTATATTATAAAGACGACAAAAAAACAACAACATTGAAATCGACACTAACCGAAATTTTGATAAGAGATTATGAAATAACTATTGGGAATTATAATAAAAGGATCTCTATCTTGAAAGTCTTACATCAAGGGCATCTTTGTATTGAAATATGAAGAAAAACATTTTTTTCAAAATTTGGGAAAAAACATGGGCTATAGCCTTTAGTTTTTGGTGAAAATATGAATTTTTTTGGAAAATGGAAAAAAGAGTTTTTTTACGCCAAATTAATAGAAAAATATCCTATAGAGCTTATTTCGTCCGAATCTAGAAAATTGAGACATT
>NW_013942500.1:0-700 GCF_000517525.1 Limulus polyphemus
ACAGTATTGTTAAATCTTGTGTGTTCTTATTGAAAGTACCCAATATTTATAAATATTGTGTCTTCTTATTGACAGTACACAGTATTGTTAAATCTTGTGTGTTCTTATTGATAGTACACAGTATCGTTAAATCTTGTGTCTTCTTATCAACAGCACACAGTATCATTAAATCTTGTGTCTTCTTATTGAAAGTACACAGTATTGTTAAATCTTGTGTCTTCTTATTGACAGTACACAGTATTGTTAAATCTTGTGTCTTCTTATTGAGAGTACACAGTATTGTTAAATCTTGTGTCTTCTTATTGACAGTACACAATATCGTTAAATCTTGTGTCTCCTTATTGATAATACACAGTACTGTTAAATATTGTGTCTTTTTATTGACAGTACACAGTGTTGTTAAATCTTGTGTCTTCTTATTGACAGTACACAGTATCGTTAAATCTTGTGTTTTCTTATTGACAGTACACAGTATCGTTAAATCTTGTGTCTTCTTATTGACAGTGCACAGTATAGTTAAATCTTGTGTCTTCTTATTGACAGTACACAGTACCGTTAAATCTTGTGTCTTCTTATTGACAGTACACAGTATCGTTAAATCTTGTGTCTTTTTATTGATAGTACACAGTATTGTTAAATCGTGTGTCTTCTTATTGACAGTACACAGTTTTGTTAAATCTTGTTTCTTCATTATTGAAAC
>NW_013942501.1:0-207 GCF_000517525.1 Limulus polyphemus
GATTTAGCAATACTGTGTACTATCAATAAGAACACACAATATTTAACAATACTGTGTACTGTCAATAAGAAGACACAAGATTTAACGATACTTTGTACTGTCAATAAGAAGACGACAAGATTTAACGATACTGTGTACTGTCAATAAGAAGACACAAGATTTAACGATACCGTGTACTCTCACTAAGGAAGACACAAGATTTAACGA
>NW_013942502.1:0-232 GCF_000517525.1 Limulus polyphemus
AGAGATTTTACTGGATAGGTATGAGGCAAGATGTGGAAGAATGGCGCAGGACTTGCAGTACATGTTGTGCTAAAAGGGGGAACCAGGCATAAGGGACGTGCTCCAATGAAGTTATATCAAGTTGGCGCACCAATGGAAAGAGTAGCCGTTGATATTGCTGGTCCTTTGCCTCAAACTTGTGCTGGAAAACAAGTACATTTGTGTGGTGATGGATTATTTCACCAAGTGGCCT
>NW_013942503.1:0-221 GCF_000517525.1 Limulus polyphemus
TACAGATGGATAGTGGCTGGTAGGTCTTTAATACAGATGGATAGTGGCTGGTAGGTCTTTTAATACCGATGGATAGTGGCTGCTACATCTTTTAAAAGAGATGGATAGTGGCTGGTAGGTCTTTTAATACAGATGGATAGTGGCTGGTACGTCTTTTAATACAGATGGATAGTGGCTGGTAGGTCTTTCATTATATATGGATAGTGGCTGGGTAGGTCTTT
>NW_013942504.1:0-225 GCF_000517525.1 Limulus polyphemus
GAAACAAGAAAAGTTACAGCAGTTGTTAGAGGAAAAAGAAAAGAAACAAGAAGAACGAGAAAAGAAACAAGAAGAAAGATTACAGCAGTGGCAAGAAAACCTACAACAATGGCAGCTCGAACAGCAAAATAAACAAGAAGAAATATTACAGCAGTGGCAACTGGAACACGAAAGGAAACAGGAAGAAAGTCTCCAACAGTTGCAGGAAAGTCAGCAGCAACTACA
>NW_013942505.1:0-267 GCF_000517525.1 Limulus polyphemus
CTGAACAACACACTTATACTGTGGTTTATACACACCAAAGTATAGTGTATCTCTTCATTATTACACACAGTACTTGCTACTAAATAACATACCTCTACTGTGGTTCATATACTCCAAAGTATAGTTTATATATTTATTATTACACACAGTACTTGCTACTGAATAACAAACCATTACTGTGTTTCATATACTCCAAAGTATAGTGTATCTTTTCATTATTACACACAGTACTTGCTACTGAATAACATACTTCTACTGTGGTTCATA
>NW_013942506.1:0-358 GCF_000517525.1 Limulus polyphemus
CGGTAGTTAGTTTATTCAAGTCAGACGTCACAGAACCTCTTTAGAAGATTCAGATTGTTAGTTTACTCAAGTCAGATGTCACAGAACCTCTTTAGAAGGTTCAAGTAGTTAGTTTATTCAATTCAGATTTCACGGAATCTCTTTAGAAGATTCAGGTAGTTAGTTTATTCAATTCAGATGTCACGGAAACCTCTTTAGAAGATTGAGGTAGTTAATTTATTCAAGTGATATGTCACAGAACCTCTTTAGAAGATTAAGGTAGTTAGTTTATTCAAATCAGATGTCACATAACCTCTTGAGAACATTCAGGTAGTTAGTTTATTCAAATCAGATGTCACAGAACCGGTTGAGATCATTC
>NW_013942507.1:0-627 GCF_000517525.1 Limulus polyphemus
TTAAAGATGAATTTGGTGGTTATACATTCGGAAACTAGAGTTACACTTAGGTGTTCGTGAAGCTGTTGTACCAAATAACGCTAAAGATGAGTATGGTGGTTATAAATTCGGTAACTATAGTTACACCAAGGGTTTCATGGAGTAGTTGTACCAAGTAAGGCAAAGATGAGTATGGTGGTTATAAATTCGTTAACTATAGTTACACCTAGGTGTTCGTGGAGCTGTTGTACGAAATAACGCTAAAAATGAGTATGGGGTTACACATTCAGTAACTAGAGTTACACCTAGGTGTTAAAAGAGTAGTTGTACCAAGTAACGCTAAAGATGAGTATTGTGGTTATACATTCGGAAACTAGAGTTAAACCTAAGTGTTCATGGAGTAGTTGTACCAAGTAAGACTAAAGATGAGTATAGTGGTTATAAATTCGGTAACTAGAGTTACACCTAGGTGTTGATGGAGTAGTTGTACCCAGTAAGGCTAAAGATGAATAGGTTGGTTATAAATTCGGTAACTAGTGTTAAACCTAAGTTTTCATAGAGTAGTTGTACCAAGTAAGGACAAAGATGAGTAGGTTGGTTATAAATTCAGTAACTAGAGTTACACGTAGGTGTTCATGGAGCAGTTGT
>NW_013942508.1:0-202 GCF_000517525.1 Limulus polyphemus
GTTAAATCTTGTGTCTTCTTATTGACAGTACACAGTTTCGTTAAATCTTGTGTCTTCTTATTGACAGTACACAGTATCGTTAAATCTTGTGTCTTCTTATTGACAGTACACAGTATCGTTAAATCTTGTGTCTTCGTTATTGACAGTACACAGTATCGTTAAATCTTGTGTCTTCTTATTGACAGTACACAGTATCGTTAAA
>NW_013942509.1:0-661 GCF_000517525.1 Limulus polyphemus
GTGTCTTCTTATTGACAGTACACAGTATTGTTAAATATTATGGTTTGTTATTGATAGTACACAGTATCTTTAAATCCTGTGTCTTCTTATCGAAAGTGAACAGTATTGTTAAATCTCGTGTCTTCTTATTGACAGTACAAAGTATTGTTAAATCTCGTGTCTTCTTATTGACAGTACAAAGTATCATTAAATCTTATGGCTTGTTATTGATAGTACACAGTATTGTTAAATCTCGTGTCTTCTTATTGACAGTACATAGTATCGTTAAATCTTTTGGCTTGTTAGTGATAGTACACAGTATCGTTAAATCTTGTCTTCAACAATCCTATGTACTATCAATAATAAGAAGACACAAGATTTTTGACAGTACACAGTATTCTTAAATCTCGTGTCTTCTTATTTATAGTACACAGTATCGTTAAATCTTGTGTCTTCTTATTGACAGTACACAGCATTGTTAAAACTTGTATCTTTTTATTGACAGTACACAGTATCGTTAAATCTTGTTGCTTGTTAGTGATAGTACACAGTATTGTTAAATCTTGTCTTCTTTTTGATAGTACATGGTATTGTTAAATCTTGTGTCTTCTTATTGACAGTACACTATATTGTTAAATCTTGTGTCTTCTTATTGGCAGTACACAGTATTGTTAAATCTTGT
>NW_013942510.1:0-470 GCF_000517525.1 Limulus polyphemus
TTTTATTTCTTTTTCCTCCAATAGCTGCT
This sequence comes from Limulus polyphemus, assembly GCF_000517525.1. Taxonomy (NCBI): domain Eukaryota; kingdom Metazoa; phylum Arthropoda; class Merostomata; order Xiphosura; family Limulidae; genus Limulus; species Limulus polyphemus. Next base: position 30 of record NW_013942510.1, read on the forward strand.
GTAATTTCTCTTGTTTATTTTGCTGTTCGAGCTGCCATTGTTGTAGGTTTTCTTGCCACTGCTGTAATCTTTCTTCTTGTTTCTTTTCTCGTTCTTCTTGTTTCTTTTCTTTTTCCTCTAACAACTGCTGTAATCTCTCTTCTTGTTTAATTTCTGGTTTCTTGTTTCTTTTCTTTTTCCTCTAACAACTGCTGCAATTTCTCTTCTTGTTTCTTTTCTTGTTCGAGCTGCCATTGTTGCAGGTTTTCTTGCAACTGCTGTTGTCTCTCTTCTTGTTTCTTTTGCTGTTCTTGTATTGCTGCCATCAAATCTGCTAAACTGTAGTTTGATTTGCCGCTTCTCGTTTACATCTTCTCTTTTTTTCTTTTTTTTATCCCACTTCTGACACCAATTTGTTATGCCTCCAGTCATTAATTGATTTTCTGTAACTTCGTTTCGACG
>NW_013942511.1:0-464 GCF_000517525.1 Limulus polyphemus
CTAAACTTGTATAGTTATAAAGATCTAACGTAATGGACTATTTAAGTCTTTACTAAATTTGTATAGTTAAAAAGATCTAACGTAGTGGACTATTTAAGTCTTTACTAAACTTGTATAGTTATAAAGATCTAACGTAATGGACTATTCAAGTCTTTATTAAGCTTGTATAGTTATAAAGATCTAACATAATGGACTATTTAAGTCTTTACTAAACTTGTATAGTTATAAAGATCTAACGTAATGGACTATTTAAGTCTTTATTAAGCTTGTATAGTTATAAAGATCTAACGTAATGAGCTATTTAAGTCTTTATTAAAGTTGTATAGTTATAAAGATCTAACGTAATGGACTATTTAAGTCTTTATTAAACTTGTATAGTTATAAAGATCTAACGTAATGAGCTATTTAAGTCTTTATTAAGCTTGTATAGTTATAAAGATCTAACGTAGTGGACTATTTAAGTC
>NW_013942512.1:0-675 GCF_000517525.1 Limulus polyphemus
GACAAAAGATTTAACGATACTGTGTACTGTCAATAAGAAGACACAAGACTTAACGATACTGTGTATAGTCAATGAGAAGACACCAGATTTAACGATACTGTGTACTGTCAATAACTAGACACAAGACTTAACAATACTGTGTACTGTCAACAAGAAGACACAAGATTTAACGATACTGGGTACTGTTGTGTACTGTCAACAAGAAGACACAAGATTTAACGATACTGTGTACTGTCAAAACGAAGACACAAGATTTAACGATATTGTGTACTTTCAATAAGAAGACACAAGATTTAACGATACTGTGTACTGTCAATAAGAAGACACAAGATTTAACGATACTGTGTACTGTCAATAAGAAGACACAAGATTTAACGATACTGTGTACTGTCAATAAGAAGACACAAGACTTTAACGATACTGTGTACTGTCAATAAGAAGACACAAGATTTAACGATACTGTGTACTGTCAATAAGAAGACACAAGATTTAACCAATACTGTGTACTGTCAATAAGAAGACACAAGATTTAACGATACTGTGTACTGTCAATAAGAAGACACAAGATTTAACAATACTGTGTACTGTCAATAAGAAGACACAAGATTTAACAATACTGTGTACTGTCAATAAGAAGACACAAGATTTAACAATACTGTAGTACTTTTCATTAAG
>NW_013942513.1:0-409 GCF_000517525.1 Limulus polyphemus
AGAAGAGTATAGGGGTTATTAATTCGGTAACTGGAGTTACACCTATGTGTTCATGGAGTAGTTGTACCAAGTTAAGGCTAAAGATGAGTATGGTGGTTATAAATTCGGTAACTATAGTTACACCTAGGTGTTCATGGAGTAGTTGTGCCAGGTAAAGCTAAAGATGAGTATGGTGGTTATAATTTCGGTAACTAGAGTTACACCTAGGTATTCGTGGAGTTGTTGTACCAAATAACGCTAAAGATGAGTATGGGTTACACATTCAGTAACTAAAGTTACACCTAGGTGTTGATGGAGTAGTTGTGCCAATTAAAGCTAAAGATGAGTAGGGTGGTTATAAATTCGGTAACTAGAGTTACACCTAGGTATTCGTGGAGTTGTTGTACCAAATAACGCTAAAGATGAGTAT
>NW_013942514.1:0-288 GCF_000517525.1 Limulus polyphemus
TTGGTCTTTGACATTGGTATGTTACTACCTGTTTAAATGTCGTTAATATCTACTGTTGTTTAATGTTGGCCTTTGACACTAGTATGTTACTACCTGTTTAAATGTCGTCAATATCTACTGTTGTTTAATGTTGGTCTTTGACACTGGTATGTTACTACCTTTTTAAATGTCGTTAATATCTACTGTTGTTTAATGTTGGTCTTTGACACTGGTATGTTACTACCTGTTTAAATGTCGTTAATATCTACTGTTGTTTTGACCAATGTCAAAGACCAAAATGTTACTACC
>NW_013942515.1:0-405 GCF_000517525.1 Limulus polyphemus
GTAATCTGATGGTGCCATATCTGGAGAATGTGGTGGGTGGGGGAAAACTTTCCAACCCAACTCCATAATCTTGTGTTGCATCAAACGTGCCACATGTGGACGTGCATTGTCATGGAGAAGAAGAACATATATCTGATTGACGAGTGAAGGGCGTTTCTGATGAAGGGTTTGATTTAAACGTTCCAGTTGCTGACTATAGATCTCTGCATTGATAGTTCGCTGTGGATTGAGGATTTCGAAATGAATTACTCCTTTGATGTCCCACCAAATGCAAAACAGCACTTTCTGCGGATGGAGGCCAAGTTGTGGGGTCGGAAGAGGTTTTTGTGTAGGACTGAGCCATTATTTTTGGCGTTTATTATTCGAAGAGAGAATCCATTTTTCATCACGGTTGACAATTCTGTC
>NW_013942516.1:0-205 GCF_000517525.1 Limulus polyphemus
GCGCGCAAAATTGCGGCGAACCTTAATAAAAAAATTCAAAAAGATTCATGTAAATGGTACTATGTGCTGGTACAAAACGCAAAACCTTCAATAACTCCCTTAAAACGCATCGTAGGAAGGTGAAACTTCGCATGATACTGTGGAACGAACTAGTGAATACACATTGCAAAAAAGGTTAAGATCCATCAATTTAGAACCCTATGAT
>NW_013942517.1:0-880 GCF_000517525.1 Limulus polyphemus
CAGCCACTCGCTAACAAATTATGTCCTGCCCATTTAGCCTACATATAGGCCTGTTATAGTGCATTCATAGATATAAAACAATCTAAAATATTTAATATCTATACTTTCAGGTAAATTTCATGACGCTACAAAGATTTATCAAGAAAAAGCAAAAACGGAATGCAGAAGCAAATGGGAAAAAAACTGGTAAATTTTATGACGCTACAAAGATTTATCAAGAAAAAGCAAAAACAGAATGCAGAACCAAATGGGAAAAAAACTGATCTAAAAGCTGGATACTTAACACCCTGGCAAGTGTTCACAGAAACTCAAGAAAAGTTATTGGCAGATGACATAATCAAGGCATCCAAAATTTTTCATGGACTTTCTCCAAAAGATATCAGAAAATTAGCCTACCAATTTGCAAACGAAAATAAAATAACAGCTCCCTTGAATTGGGCAGCAACAGTAATGGCTGGCCCGGACTGGTTTACCAAATTTATGAAACGTAATGGATCATTATCAATAAGAACGCCAGTAGCAACGAGTCTCAGCAGGGCGACAAGTTTTAACAAAAGAAATGTAGATATGTTTTTTGACAATTTGTCACGTTTGCAGGAGAAGTTTAATTTCAGTCCATCAGATATCTATAATTTAGATGAGACGGGGGTAACCACCGTTCAGAAACCGGTTCATATAGTAGCCAAAAAAGGTGTAAAGCAAGTGGGGGCGATAACCTCAGGTGAAAGAGGTACACTTGTGACAATTCTTACTGCAGTCAATGCATTAGGAAACAGTGTTCCTTGTATGTTTATTTTCCCACGCGTCCATTTCAAAGATCAATTCCTAAACGGGGGACCACCAGCTGTATGTATCGGTGCAGCATATCCTTCAGGTTGGG
>NW_013942518.1:0-345 GCF_000517525.1 Limulus polyphemus
GTATAACAGTGCTGTCTGTTGTCTGTCCATGTAACTACTTCTATGTAAGTATAACAGTGCTGTCTGTTGTCTGTCCATGTAACTACTTCTATGTAAGTATAATAGTACTGTCTGTTGTCTGTCCATGTAACTACTTCTGTGTAAATATAATAGTAATGTCTGTTGTCTGTCCATGTAACTACTTCTGTATAAATATACACCTGGAAAAAAGTTAAGCACCCCCGTGTTTTTTTCAAGTGATTCAGATTCGACGTTCTTGTGACTGATTATAAATTACCATTCAATCTAAACGTGTTTATCAAATGAAATTATGCATTATTGGGCACAAGAAAACAAGATTATCAC
>NW_013942519.1:0-213 GCF_000517525.1 Limulus polyphemus
AGTAACATAAAATGACCACAAAAGTCGCAAAAATGATAATAGAAGGCTAGAATTTTGCATGTAAATATGCAAGTATGCAACGAACGTTCATACAAAATTTGGAGATGATCCGTCCAAATCTAAGGACGTACTGGTACAAAACGCAAAACGTTCCATAACTCCTTTAAAACAAACAGTAGGAAAGTAAAACTCTGCATATTACTACGCAACGTT
>NW_013942520.1:0-297 GCF_000517525.1 Limulus polyphemus
GTCAATAAGAGCACACAAGATTTAACAATAATGTTTACTGTCAGTAAGAAAACAGAAGATTTAACAATAATGTGTCCTGTCAATAAAAAGACATAAGATTTAACAATACTGTGTACTGTCAATAAGAAGACACAAGATTTAACGATACTATGTACTTTCAATAAGAAGACACAAGATTTAACATACTGTGTACTGTCAATAAGAAGACACAAGATTTAACGATACTGTGTACTGTCAATAAGAAGACACAAGATTTAACGATACTGTGTACTGTCAATAAGAAGACACAAGATTTAA
>NW_013942521.1:0-716 GCF_000517525.1 Limulus polyphemus
GGTAACATTCTCTCTGTTCTCATGTAATACAGTGTGTGTAATGTTAGCATTACAATGATCCGTTGTCATTCTTAACGGTAACATTCTCTCTAATCTCATGTAATACAGTGTGTATAATGTTAGCATTACCATGATCTGTTGTCATTCTTAACGGTAGCATTCTCTCTGTTCTCATGTAATACAATCATTACACACACGACAACAGATCATGGTAATGCTAACATTATTCTTAACGGTAACATTCTCTCTAATCTCATGTAATACAGTGTGTGTATAATGTTAGCATTACCATGATCTGTTGTCATTCTTAACGGTAACATTCTCTCTAATCTCATGTAATACAGTGTGTGTAATGTTAGCATTACCATGATCTGTTGTCACTCTTAACGGTGACATTCTCTCTGTTCTCATGTAATACAATGTGTGTAATGTTAGCATTACCATGATCTGTTGTCATTCTTAACGGTAACATTCTCTCTGTCACTGTATTACATGAGAAGAATGTTACCGTTAAGAATGACAACAGATCATGGTAATGCTAACATTATACAATCTGTTCTCACATAATACAGTGTGTATAATGTTAGCATTACCATGATCTGTTGTCATTCTTAACGGTAACATTCTCTCTAATCTCATGTAATACAGTGTGTGTGTAATGTTAGCATTACCATGATCTGTTGTCATTCTTAACGGTAACATTCTCTCTAATCTCA
>NW_013942522.1:0-246 GCF_000517525.1 Limulus polyphemus
AAAAAGATTCATATAAATGGTACTAAGTACTGGTACAAAACGCAAAACCTTCAATAACTCCCTTAAAACGCATCGTAGGAAGGTGAAACTTCGCATGATACTGTGGAACGAACTAGTGAATATACATAGCAAAAAAAGCTATGATCCATCAATTTAGAACCCTCTGATAGAAAGAAATCTATAACAGAGCAATATCAAAAAGCTTCTCAAAAAGCTTCACTGCAGTACACATACCCTTTCAGAAAG
>NW_013942523.1:0-302 GCF_000517525.1 Limulus polyphemus
CTTGATTAGGTAATATCTTATACAGTAACTTCGTGTAACTCAGCTTTACTCTTGATTAGGTAATATCTTATTAAGTAGACCCCGAGTAACTCACCTTTACTCTTGATTAGGTAATATCTTATACAGTAGCCTCGAGTAACTCAGATTTACTCTTGATTAGGCAATATCTTATACAGTAGCCCCGAGTAACTCAGTTTTACTCTTGATTAGGTAATATCTTATACAGTAGCCCCCGAGTAACTCAGCTTTACTCTTGATTAGGTAATATCTTATACAGTAGCCCAGAGTAACTCAGTTTTCCT
>NW_013942524.1:0-303 GCF_000517525.1 Limulus polyphemus
ATGCAGAGTTTTACCTTCCTACTGTTTGTTTTAAAGGAAATATGGAAGGTTTTGCATTTTGTACCAGTACGTCGTTCCATTTGGACAGGATCATCTCCAAATTTTATATGAACGTTCGTTGCATACTTGCGTATTTACATGCAAAATTCTAGCCTTCTACTATCATTTTTGCGACTTTTGTTGTTGTTTTATGTTACTCTTTTATTGGTTTTTCTGAAAGCGTATGTGTACTGCAGTGAAGCTTTTTGTTACTGATTGTTTTTCGATTTCTTGTTACCAGAGGGTCCTAAATTGATGATTCTT
>NW_013942525.1:0-701 GCF_000517525.1 Limulus polyphemus
GTCAATAAGAAGACACTAAGATTTAACGATACTGTGTACTGTCAATAAGAAGACACTAATATTTAACGATACTGTGTACTTTCAATAAGAAGACCAAGATTTAACGATACTGTGTACTGTCAATAAGAAGACACAATATTTAACGATACTGTGTACTTTCAATAAGAAGACATAAGATTTAAAGATACTGTGTACTGTCAATAAGAAGACACAAGATATAACGATACTGTGTACTGTCACTAAGAAGACAAAAGCCTTAACGGTACTGTGTACTTTCAATAAGAAGACAAAAGATTTAACGATACTGTGTACTGTCAATAAGAAAACACAAGATTTAACGATACTGTGTACTGTCAATAAGAAGACCAAGATTTAACTATACTTTGTACTGTCAATAAGAAGACACAAGATTTATCAATACTGTGTACTCTCAGTAAGAAGACACAAGATTTAACAATACTGTGTACTGTCAGTAAGAAAACGCAAGATTTAACAATAATTTGTCCTGTCAATAAGAAGACACAAGATTTAAAGATACTGTGTACTGTCAATAAGAAGACACAAGATATAACAATACTGTGTACTGTCACTAAGAAGACACAAGACTTAACGGTACTGTGTACTTTCAATAAGAAGACACAAGATTTAACGATACTGTGTACTGTCAATAAGAAGACACAATATTTAACGATACTGTGTAC
>NW_013942526.1:0-242 GCF_000517525.1 Limulus polyphemus
GTGTGTCCTGTCATTAAGAAGACACAATATTCAACGATAATGTGTACTGTCAGTAAGAAAACACAAGATTTAACATTAGTGTGTCCTGTCATTAAGAAGACACAATATTCAACGATAATGTGTACTGTCAGTAAGAAAACACAAGATTTAACAATAATGTGTCCTGTCAATAAGAAGACACAAAATTTAACGATACTGTGTACTGTCAATAAGAAGACTCAAGATATAACGATACTGTGTAC
>NW_013942527.1:0-397 GCF_000517525.1 Limulus polyphemus
TAAGAAGACAAAAGATTTAAAGATACTGTGTACTTTCAATAACAAGATACAAGATTTAACAAAACTGTATACTGTAAATAAGAAGACACACTATTTAACAAAACTGTGTACTGCCAATAAGAAGACACACGATTTAGCAATACTGTGTACTATCAATACGAAGACACAAGATTTAACGATACTGTGTAATGTCAATTAGAAGACACAAGATTTAACGATACTGTGTACTGTCAATAAGAAGACACAAGATTTAACGATACTGTGTACTGTCAATAACAAGACACAAGATTTAACGATACTGTGTACTTTCAATAAAAAGACACAAGATTTAACGATACTGTGTAATGTCAATAAGAAGACACAAGATTTAACGATACTGTGTAATGTCAATTAGAAG
>NW_013942528.1:0-462 GCF_000517525.1 Limulus polyphemus
CGTTTTGCGTTTTGTACCAGTACGTCGTTCCATTTGGACGGATCATCTCCAAATTTTGTATGAACGTTCGTTGCATAGTTGCATATTTACATGCAAAATTCTAGCCTTCTATTATCATTTTTGCGACTTTTGTGGTCGTTTTATGTTACTCTTTTATTGGCTTTTCTGAAAGCGTATGTGTACTGCAGTGAAGCTTTTGGTTCTGGTAACCAGAAATCGAAAAACAATTATTAGGGGTCCTAAATTGATGATTCTTCACCAAATTTGTATGTAGGTACACTTCAACGTTGCGTAGTAATATGCAGAGTTTTACCTTCCTACTGTTTGTTTTAAAGGAGTTATGGAAGTTTTGCGTTTTGTACCAGTACGTCGTTCCATTTGGACGGATCATCTCCAAATTTTGTATCAACGTTCTTTGCATACTTGCGTATTTACATGCAAAATTCTAGCCTTCTAATTATC
>NW_013942529.1:0-260 GCF_000517525.1 Limulus polyphemus
ACCAAGTTTTACTGATCTTCGTGCTAGGTTGACTGAGTGTGTTACCAAGTTTTACTGACCTTCATGCTAGGTTGACTGAGTGTGTTACCAAGTTTTACTGACCTCCATGCTAGGTTGACTGATTGTGTTACCAAATTTTACTGACCTCCATGCTAGGTTGACTAAGTGTGTTACCAAGTATTACTTGATCTTCATGCTAGGTTGACTGAGTGTGTTATCAAGTTTTACTGATCTTCATGCTAGGTTGACTGAGTGTGTTA
>NW_013942530.1:0-459 GCF_000517525.1 Limulus polyphemus
TGCATAAATAATTGTTTATAACGGTCCTGTAGCACACAGTCCAATGTGAGAATAATCGCAGGCATAAATAATTGTCTATAACTGTCCTGTAGCACACAGTCCAAAGTGAGAATAATTGCAGGGATAAATAATTGTCTATAACTGTTTTGTAGCACACAGTCCAATGTGAGTATAATTACAGGTATAAATAAGTGTCTATAACTGTCCTGTTTTATGCCTGTGATTATTCTCACATTGGAGTGTTTGCTAATTGACAGGACAGTTATAGACATTCTCACATTGGAGTGTTTGCTAATCACAGGCATAAAAATTGTCTATAACTGTGTGCTACAGAACAGTTCAATCTGAGAATAATCACAGGCATAAACAATTTTCTATAACTGTTCGGTAGTACATAGTCCAATCTAAGAATAATCACAGGCATAAAAATTGTCTATAACTGTTCCTGTAGCAAAAAGT
>NW_013942531.1:0-370 GCF_000517525.1 Limulus polyphemus
GTGTCTTCTTATTGACAGTACACAGTATCGTTAAATCTTGTGTCTTCTTATTGACAGTACACAGTTATTGTTATATCTTGTGTCTTCTTATTGACAGTACACATTATCGTAAGTCTTGTGTCTTCTTATTGACAGTACACAGTATCGTTAAATCTTGTGTCTTCTTAATGACAGTACACAGTATCGTTAAATCTTGTGTCTTCTTATTGACAGTACACAGCATCGTTAAATCTTATGTCTTCTTATCGACAGTACACAGTATTGTTAAATCTAGTGTCTTCTTATTGACAGTACACACTATCGTTAAATCTTGTGTCTTCTTATTGACAGTACACAGTATCTTTAAATCTTTTGGCTTGTTAGTGATACT
>NW_013942532.1:0-1051 GCF_000517525.1 Limulus polyphemus
GGAGACATAACAAATTGGTGTCAGAAGTGGGATGAAAAAAAAATGGAAACGAGAGGCGGAAAATCAAACTACAGCTTAGCAGACTTGATGGCAGCAATACAAGAGCAGCAAAAGAAACAAGAAGAGAGACAACAACAGTGGCAAGAAAACCTGCAACAGTGGCAGCTCGAACAACAAAATAAACCTGCTGTAATCTCTCTTTGGTTGGAGGAAAAAGAAAAGAAACAAGAAGAACGAGAAAAGAAACAAGAAGAGAGACAACAGCAGTTGCAAGAAAACCTGGAACAGTGGCAGCTGGAACAGCAAAATAAACAAGAGAGATTACAGCAGTTGTTGGAGGAAAAAGAAAAGAAACAAGAAGAGAGATTACAGCAGTGGCAAGAAAACCTGCAACAGTGGCAGCTCGAACAGCAAAATAAACAAGAAGAGAGATTACAACAGCTATTGGAGGAGAAAGAAAATAAACAAGAAGAGAGACTACAACAGTGGCAAGAAGTACAAATGGAAAACATTAGTACATTTAAAAGCGAATTAGATACATTAAAGGATGATTTATTGTCTTTTACACAAGGAGGATACATTAACCATCGACTTAATCAGACCAGACAATGGCAAGCCCCTTCCAGACCCCACAGCTAAACCCTAATACAGACATCTTCAGTACTGTTAGAAGTCACATCCCAGATATGAATGTCAGTACTAGAAGTGATACAGTACGAAGGAAGCCACAGGAATTTGATGGGAAGGCACCATGGGAAGCATATAGAGCACAAATTGAGCTACTGGCAGAGATGAATGGACAGACAGAGGAGTAGAAAGCAGTATACCTGGCAATGAGCCTGAAGGGACAACCACTAGAAATACTTGGACAGTTGTCAGCAGACGACAGACACAACTATAGAGCACTGGTAGCGGCTCTAGAACTCAGGTACGGAACTCAAAATCAGTCAGAAGTCTACAGGGCTAGGTTTAGGATGGGAGTCCATGCTAAAGAGGTGAGCCTGCAAGAACTGGCACAGGATTTGGAAAGTATGGCACACAAGGCCTACCC
>NW_013942533.1:0-487 GCF_000517525.1 Limulus polyphemus
GGGAACGAGCTTGAAGGGACAACCACTGTAAATACTTGGACAGTTGACAGCAGCGGACAGACACAACTATAGAACACTGGTGTCGGCTCTCGAACTCAGGTATGAAACCCAAAACCAGTCAGAAGTCTACAGGGCCAGGTTCAGGACGAGAGTCCGTGCTAAAGGGGAGAGCCTGCAAGAGCTGGTTCAAGTCCTGTGGGAGCATGACACACAAGGCCTACACAAGTGCACCACCCGATCTCCTCAAGTTGTTGCTGAGGGATCAGTTCGTAGATGCCTTGGACAGTCCACAACTTAAGATACAAGTGAAGCAAGCACACCCCTCTACCATGCAGAATGCGATGGCCAGAGCTCTCGAATTTGAATCCTACGTTAAGTCCAGCATAGAGGTACCAAGGTTGGTACAGTCATCTGGATTCAAGGCCAGAAAAGGCCAGCTTTCAAAGAGGTTTGAGAGACTTTGCTGGCACTGTAATAAACCGGGGCA
>NW_013942534.1:0-483 GCF_000517525.1 Limulus polyphemus
AACTCCACGAACACCTAGGAGTAACTCTAGTTACCGAATTTATAACCACCATACTCATCTTTAGCCTTACATGGTACAACTACTCCATGAACACCTAGGTGTAACTATAGTTACGAATTTATGACCATCATACTCATCTTTAGCCTTACTTGGTACAACTACTCAATGAACACTTTGGTGTAACTATAGTTACCGAATTTTTTAACCACCATACTCATCTTTAGCGTTATTTGGTACAACTACTCCATGAACACTTAGGTGTAACTCTAGTTACCGAATTTATAACCACCATACTCATCTTTAGCCTTACTCGGTACAACTACTCCATGAACACTTAGGTGTAACTCTAGTTACCGAATTTATAACCACCATACTCATCTTTAGCCTTACTCGGTACAACTACTCCAAGAACACGTACGTGTAACTATAGTTCCTTAATGTGTAACCCCATACTCATCTTTAGCGTTATTTGGTACAAAACTC
>NW_013942535.1:0-1204 GCF_000517525.1 Limulus polyphemus
ATTTCCGACATTACTAGCATCACAATCCAGTATGTATAGCAGTGAGGGATCTGGAAGCTATAAAAGTGGAGTGGAGGCCAATTTTTCCTTCAACGTCTTGAAAGAATGCTGGCAAGAAACTGTTCATTCAAACTTCTGGCCTTTTTTAGTCAAATCATGTAGTGGAGCAGCTATAGTTGCAAAGTCCTTCACAAACTTCCGGTAATAGGTACAGAGTCCCAAGAAACTTTTTAACTCTCCCACATTGTCTGGTGTTGGCCAGTCATGCACTGCTTTCACCTTATCAGGATCAGTTTGCACACCATTCTCACTTACGATGTGGCCTAAGTAAAGCACCTCTTTCTGGAACAAATAACATTTCTTGGGATGGAGTTTGAGGTTTGCTGCTTTTAAACGCTTGAATACTTCCTCCAGCCGGGACATTTCCTCGTCAAAAGTTGTTGCAATTACAATGACTTCGTCCAGGTACACTAGGGCTAACCTCCATTGTAAGCCTTCCAATACTCGTTCCATCAGCCTCTCAAATGTTGCTGGAGCATTACTGAGCCCGAATGGCATCACTTGGTATTGCCAGAGACCTTGGCCATAACTAAATGCTGTCTTGGGTCTATCTGCTTCATCCATTTTTACTTGATGGAAATCTGACTTTAAGTCCAGAGTTGAAAACCACCTGGCTCCATTTAAGGCATCAAGAGTATCATCAATTCTTGGCAGTGGGTATGAGTCTTTTTCGGTTATGCTGTTAAGAGCCCTGAAGTCCACACAGCAATGTTGTAATTTCTCTTATTGTTTCTTTTCTTTTTCCTCCAACAGCTGCTGTAATCTCTCTTCTTGTTTCTTTTCTTTTTCCTCCAACAATTGCTGTAATTTCTCTTCTTGTTTCTTTTCTTTTTCCTCCAACAACTGCTGTAATCTCTCTTCTTGTTTCTTTTCTTTTTCCTCCAACCACTGCTGTAATTTCTCTTCTCGTTCTTCTTGTTTCTTTTCTTTTCCTCCAACCACTGTTGTAATTTCTCTTCTTGTTTATTTTCTTTTTTCCTCCAACCACTGTTGTAATTTCTCTTCTTGTTTATTTTCTTTTTACTCCAACAACTGTTGTAATCTCTCTTCTTGTTTATTTTCTCGTTCTTCTTGTTTCTTTTCTTTTTACTCCAACCACTACTGTAATCTCTCTTCTTGTTTCTTTTCTCGTTCTTCTTGTTTC
>NW_013942536.1:0-457 GCF_000517525.1 Limulus polyphemus
AACCTATAATTATCACTAGGATTTATTATAAAGTAAAGCCCCTTAACAGCTCAAACTGACTGTTTCTGGACAATCAAGTATGACTTATATAAACAATTAAAACCTGACCAACATGTATTTATACTAATTACTAAGTACCCTGCATTTCGGATACTAATGTGCTTCCATCATCAGGATATTCCTGGTAAAAGTTGGCAGGATTTGAGATTCGAACCTGGGTCTTTTGTTAGAATGTAAGATTATTATAGTTTATTTCAACAGTAAATAGAGTAATTCTGATGTTTTAAGTTTACGTTTTAATACTTAACAATTATTATGAATAAAACAAACAAGATCCAGTACTTACAGAGTAGACAGGACCAGAAGGGATCCCTATATACCCCGCTTCCAATGCAACAAGAAGTCCGAGAATAACCAGCACCTGATAAAGTGAATCACATAAGATTAAGCATTTTAA
>NW_013942537.1:0-241 GCF_000517525.1 Limulus polyphemus
TACATACCAAATTTGGTGAAGAATCATCAATTTAGGACCCTCTGGTAACAAGAAATCAAAAAACAATCAGTAACCAAATGCTTCACTGCAGTACACATACGCTTTCAGAAAAGCCAATAAAAGAGTAACATAAAACGACAAAAAAAGTCGCAAAAATGACAATAGAAGGCTAGAATTTTGCACTAAAATACGCAAGTATGGACGAACGTTCATACAAAATTTGGAGATGATCCGTCCAAAT
>NW_013942538.1:0-1258 GCF_000517525.1 Limulus polyphemus
TAAATTATAGTGGAACTCTAGAGTATTAATGTTATTGAAATGTATATATAAAACCTAACAAAAATATTTTGTTTCATATTCTCCCCGTGCAATTTAGTTAAAGGCTTAGCAACCTACGTCAAGCAGCAACCGAGAACAAAGGTCGTAACGAGAAGAAATAATTGTTTACATTACTTGTTTAGTTATGTTCTATGTTTTAATAAAAATAAGTTTAAGAACTTATTTCAAAAGAGCAATAATCTATATACATATATGATTTATAATAATTGAAATTTGACCGTATTTTACAAAATATTTGTCTACTAAAACACAGCCTAAACAAGTTACTTTGCGAGACCATAGGTCAGTTTTGTTATTTGATACGGTAACATGAGTGCACATGAACCGCGTCATTGTCACTTCTGTATTGTTAGCCAGGCACTGCTGGAAGGTCAGTATAATAAAAATAATACATATATATATGTAAATGTATAATGTTATGAGATTTAAGCTATTTCGTATAAACATTTATGTTTTCTTGTTATAATTTGTGTTCATCCAAGAATGAAACAGGTATAATTTATGTTTATTTTATCATGGAAAGTAATATTCATTTTAAGATTAAAAATACTTTTATGCATCTGAAAATTTTGAAATTTCTCATGCGAAATCTTTATGATGTCAAGATAGTTATCAAATGTTTTTTTTTGAAAAACTTTATATTTTCAGTAATTAATCTTTGTACGGGTTCGGTGGATTTGACCGATCTCGCAATGAACATAAAAAATTAGGTTTAGCAGATAATCAGTAAACATTCTGGTTTCCTACGCAAGATATCAATTTTTTTATTAAGTCTTTAGGTTTATAAAGCAATGTTTTTCTCATCTCTATTTTTTCTTTTCGCATGTTGTCTATCTAAAACAAAGGAGCTTTTGTCTTTAAAGATGTATACATCTATTGATAATATTTATATTTGATTAACTTTGAATTCTACTTGATTTAATCAAAGTCAATGATGGGAATGTTTTTAGCTCTTTCAATACGGGGTCAGTTAATGACCTCGTAACATATTGTGCTTGTTATAGTTTTCTTGCTATAACTTTTAAATTAGTAAGCGAATCTTAACGAAATTATAGAAGTTAACTAAAATCTCTAATGTCACGTGTCAGCCAGATCCATGTTTTCAACACCTTCTGATCATGAGATATAGTGATGTCATAAAAATTAACTTCAGATTTTATGTTTCAGCTGTACGACGGCAATAAAAGCCTTGGTACTT
>NW_013942539.1:0-416 GCF_000517525.1 Limulus polyphemus
ATTTAACGATACTGTTTACTTTCAATAAGAAGACACAAGATAACAATATTGTGTACTGTCAATAAGAAGACACAAGATTTAACGATACTGTGTACTGTCAATAAGAAGACACAAGATTTAACGATACTGTGTACTGTCAATAAGAAGAAACAAGATTTAACGATAGTGTGTACTGTCAATAAGATGACACAAGATTTAACGATACTGTGTACTGTCAATAAGAAGACACAAAGATTTAACGATACTGTATACTGTCAAAAGAAGACACAAAATTTAACGATACTGTGTACTGTCAAAAAGAAGACACAATATTCAACGATAATGTGTACTGTCAATAAGAAGAAACAGAATTTAACGATAGTGTGTACTGTCAATAACAAGACACAATATTTAACGATACTGTGTACTGTCAATAA
>NW_013942540.1:0-305 GCF_000517525.1 Limulus polyphemus
CCTTACTCTAGTTGTCGTTATTTATAGTGTTTAACAATCCCTACTCTACTTGTCGTTATTTATAGTGTTTAACAATCCTTACCCTACTTGTCGTTATTTATAGTGTTTAACAATCCTTACCCTACTTGTCGTTATTTATAGTGTTTAACAATCCTTACCCTACTTGTCGTTATTTATAGTGTTTAACAATCCTTACCCTACTTGTCGTTATTTATAGTGTTTAACAATCCTTACTCTACTTGTCGTTATTTATAGTGTTTGACAATCCTTACTCTACTTGTCGTTATTTATAGTGTTTGACAATC
>NW_013942541.1:0-420 GCF_000517525.1 Limulus polyphemus
CAGGTACAGACTGAAATGGTACAAGATGATGCCTTCATTTATTAACAACTATGGTTTCATCAGGTACAGACTGAAGTGGTACCAGATGATGCCTTCATTTATTAACAACTATGGTTTCATCAGTAAACTATGGTTTCATCAGGTACAGACTGAAGTGGTACCAGATGATGCCTTCATTTATTAACAAACTATGGTTTCATTGGTACCACTTCAGTCTATACGTGATGAAACCATAGTTTACTGGTGAAACCATAGTTGTTAATAAATGAAGGTATCATCTGGTACCATTTCAGTCTGTACCTGATGAAACCATAGTTTACTGGTGAAACCATAGTTGTTAATAAATGAAGGCATCATCTTGGTACCACTTCAGTCTGTACCTGATGAAACCATAGTTTACTGGGATGATGCCTTCATTTA
>NW_013942542.1:0-625 GCF_000517525.1 Limulus polyphemus
TAAGATTGTAGAAGGGATTCTGCTAATCCATTGCAGTAAAGTCGTGGTAAGATTGTAGAAGGTATTCTGATAATCCATAGTAGTAAAGTCGTGGTAAGATTGTAGAAGGTATTGTGATAATCCGTTGTAGTAGAGTCGTGGTAAGATTGTAGAAGGTATTGTGATAATCCGTTGTAGTAAAGTCGTGGTAAGATTGTAGAAGGGATTGTGATAATCCGCCACGACTTTACTACAATAAGATTGTAGAAGGGATTCTGCTAATCCATTGCAGTAAAGTCGTGGTAAGATTGTAGAAGGTATTCTGATAATCCATAGTAGTAAAGTCGTGGTAAGATTGTAGAAGGTATTGTGATAATCCGTTGTAGTAGAGTCGTGGTAAGATTGTAGAAGGTATTGTGATAATCCGTTGTAGTAAAGTCGAAGTGTATGGAGGATAGTTCGATCTAAGGACTGGCCTAGAGCCACATTCTAAGTAGAAGACATTTGATCGATCGACTCTTGTGTCCGTGGGAGAAAGAGCAGGCGTGTCGAGAGGAGGAGGACAAGGCATACAACGTACTTTGTATAAAACCATGAGGCTTTCCATAACGACAAGAAAAGGATGCAAGCACTGTCATATTGTTCA
>NW_013942543.1:0-275 GCF_000517525.1 Limulus polyphemus
GAAGCCCATAGTAACACGATGTGTACATATATTATATAGTGTAGTTCTATTGTTGAAGCCCATAGTAACACAATGTGTATATATATTATATAGTGTAGTTCTGTTGTTGAAGTCCACAGTAACACAATGTATACATATATTATATAGTGTAGTTCTATTGTTGAAACCCATAGTAACACAATGTGATATGTACATTATATAGTGTAGTTCTATTGTTGAGGCCCATAGTAACACGATGTGTTGATATATTATATAGTGTAGTTCTATTGTTGAAG
>NW_013942544.1:0-446 GCF_000517525.1 Limulus polyphemus
TAATGAGTAGGGTTTCTGGATAATGATGTGTAACTGGTAATGAGTAGGGTTTCTGGATAATGATGTGTAACTGGTAATGAGTAGGGTTTCTGGATAATGATGTGTAACTGGTAATGAGTAGGGTTTCTGGATAATGGTGTGTAACTGGTAATGAGTAGGGTTTCTGGATAATGATGTGTAACTGATAATGAGTAGGGTTTCTGGATAATGGTGTGTAACTGGTAATGGGTATTACCAGTTACATACCATTATCCAGAAACCTGTGTAACTGGTAATGAGTAGGGTTTCTGGATAATGGTGTGTAACTGGTAATGGGTAGGGTTTCTGGATAATGGTGTGTAACTGGTAATGAGTAGGGTTTCTGGATAATGATGTGTAACTGGTAATGAGTAGGGTTTCTGGATAATGGTGTGTAACTGGTAACCAGTAAGGTTTCTGGATAATGA
>NW_013942545.1:0-622 GCF_000517525.1 Limulus polyphemus
AGTATCGTTAAATCTTCTTTCTTCTTATTGACAGTACACAGTATTGTTAAATCTTGTGTCTTCTTATTGACAGGACATATTATTGTTAAATCTTGTGTTTTCTTACTGACAGTACACATTATCGTTGAATCTTGTGTCTTCTTATTGACAGTACACAGTATCGGTAAATCTTGAGTCTTCTTATTGACAGTACACAGTATCGTTAAAATCTTGTGTCTTCTTATTGACAGGACACATTATTGCTAAATCTTGTGTTTTCTTACTGACAGTACACATTATCGTTGAATATTAATAAGAAGACACATTTAACGATACTGTGTACTGTCAAGATTTAACGATACTCTGTACTGTCAATTAGAAGACACAAGGAAGACACAAGATTACACGATATTGTGTACTTTCAATAAGAAGACACAAGATATAACAATACTATGTACTGTCAATAAGAAGACACAAGATTTTACGATACTGTGTACTGTCAATAAGAAGACACAAGATTTAACAATAATGTGTACTGTCAATAAGAAGACACTTTATTGACAGTACACAGTATCGTTAAATCTTGTGTTTTCTTACTGACAGTACACATTATCGTTGAATATTGTGTCTTCTTATTGACAGT
>NW_013942546.1:0-320 GCF_000517525.1 Limulus polyphemus
TTGAGAGTCCTTGGTAGAATGATAACACTGTTGGTGGGATTTATTTCAACCCTGAGAGGCCTTGGTAGAATAATAACACTGTTGGTGGGATTTATTTCAACCCTGAGAGTCCTTGGTAGAATTATAACACTGTTGGTGAGACTTATTTCAACCCTGGGAGTCCTTGGTAAAATAATAACACGGTTGGGTGAAATTTATTTCAACCCTGGGAGTCCTTGGTAGAATAATAACACGGTTGGTGGGAGTTATTTCAACCCTGAGAGTCCTTGGTAGAATAATAACACGGTTGGTGGAGTTATTTCAACCCTGAGAGTCCTTGG
>NW_013942547.1:0-293 GCF_000517525.1 Limulus polyphemus
CTAATGGTACTGTGTAGTAAAGTGAGTATTGTTTCTAATGGTACTGTGCAGTAAAGTGAGTATTGTTTCCAATGATACTGTGTAGTAAAGTTAGTATTGTTTCCAATGATACTGTGTAGTAAAGTGAGTATTGTTTCTAATGATACTGTGTAGTAAAGTGAGTATTGTTTCTAATGGTACTGTGCAGTAAAGTGAGTATTGTTTCTAATGGTACTGTGTAGTAAAGTGAGTATTGTTTCTAATGGTACTGTGTAGTAAAGTGAGTATTGTTTCTAATGGTACTGTGTAGTAAA
>NW_013942548.1:0-391 GCF_000517525.1 Limulus polyphemus
ACCATATTCATCTTTAGCCTTACTTGGTACAACTACTCCACGAATACCTAGGTGTAACTATAGTTACAGAAATTATAACCATTATTCTCATCTTTAGCCTTACTTGGAACAATTACGCCATGAACACATAGGTTTAACTCTGGTTACCGAATTTATAACCCCCATACTCATCTTTACTGTAAATTGGTATAACAACTCAACGAACACCTAGGTGTAACTATAGTTACCGAATTTGTAACCACCATACTTATCTGTAGCGTTATTTGGTACAACAACTCCACGAACACCTAGGTGTAACTCTATTTACCGGATTTGTAATCACCATACTCATCTACAGCGTTATTTGGTACAACAACTCCACGAACACCTAGGTGTAACTCTAGTTACCGAA
>NW_013942549.1:0-391 GCF_000517525.1 Limulus polyphemus
ACAGGATACAATATTGTTAAATTTTGTGTATTCTTATTGACAGTACATATATTGTTAAATCTTGTGTCTTCTTATTGACATTACACAGTATTGATAAATCCTTTATCTTCTTTATTGACAGGACACAGTATTGTTAAATCTTGTGTCTTCTTATTGACAGTACACAGTATTTTTAAATCTTGTGTCTTCTTATTGACAGTACACAGTATCGTTAAATCTTTTGTCTTCTTATTGACAGTACGCAGTATTGATAAATCCTGTATCTTCTTATTGACAGGACTCAGTATTGTTAAATCTTGTGTCTTTTTACTGACAGTACACAGTATCGTTAAAAACAAGTCATAACATTTAATGATAATGTGTACTATCAATAACAAGCCACAAGAATGAT
>NW_013942550.1:0-280 GCF_000517525.1 Limulus polyphemus
ACATTATCGTTGATATTGTGTCTTCTTATTGACAGTACACAGTATCGTTAATAGTTGTCTTCTTATTGACAGTACACAGTATCGTTAAATCTTGGTTCTTTTATTGACAGTACACAGTATCGTTAAATCTTGTGTCTTCTTATTGACAGTACACAGTATCGTTAAATCTTGTGTCTTCTTATTGACAGTACACAGTATCGTTAAATCTTGTGTCTTCTTATTGACAGTACACAGTATCGTTAAATCTTGTGTCTTCTTATTGACAGTACACAGTATTGTT
>NW_013942551.1:0-923 GCF_000517525.1 Limulus polyphemus
TA
Organism: Limulus polyphemus; assembly: GCF_000517525.1. NCBI lineage: Eukaryota > Metazoa > Arthropoda > Merostomata > Xiphosura > Limulidae > Limulus > Limulus polyphemus. The sequence goes on from NW_013942551.1 coordinate 3, forward strand.
AATACATAATTATATAACAGTCAATCATCTTTAACCAATCATTTTATTATATGGAAGTACATGACGACTAACTAACTTATGTTACAGATAGATACATAATTATATAACAGTCAACCATCTTCAACCAATCATTTGATTATATGTAAGTACATGACGGCTAACTAACTGATGTTACAGATAGATAAATAATTATGTAACAGTCAACTATCTTTAACCAATCATTCCATTATATGGAAGAACATGACGGCTAACTAACTGATGCTACAGATAGATAGATAATTATATAACAGCCAACAATCTTTTACCAATCATTTCATTATATAGAAGTACATGAGGACTAACTAACTGATGTTACAGATAGATACATAATTATACAACAGTCAACCATCTTTAACCAATCATTTCATTATATGGAAGTACATGACGGTGAACTAACTGATGCTATAGATAGACAGATAATTATATGTCTGTAGTATCAGTTAGTTATCCGTCATGTACTTCCATATAATCAATTGATTGGTTAAATATGGTTGACTGTTATATAATTATGTATCTAACTGTATTAACAGTTAGTTATCCGTCATGTACTTCCATATAATGAAATGATTGGTTAAAGATGGATGGCTGCTATATAATTAGGTATCTATCTGTAACATCAATTCGTTAGCCTTGATGTACTTCCATTTAATCAATTGATTAGTTAAAGATGGTTGACTGTTGGTTGACTGTTATATAATTATGTATCTAATATTTAACCAATCAATTGATTATATGGAAACACATGACGGCTAACTAACTGATGTTAGAGATAGATACGTAATTATATAACAGTCAACCATCTTTAACCAATCAATTGATTATATGGAGTGCAACACGGCTAACTAATTGATGTTACAGATAGATACATAATTATATAACAGT
>NW_013942552.1:0-476 GCF_000517525.1 Limulus polyphemus
CAAGTCTTGATTCTCTCAATCACAGAATGTGGAAGCTCAACATAATTCCTTTGTGTTTCTAATCTTCTTGTATTCTGTAACTTTGAATGAGGCTTTTGACCCATTTTGTGTTTCATTTTCTCTTCTACGCTTTTGCAATCATGATTTCAGTCACACCTGAAGCATTTTCCACATACCACACTTGGGGATTTTCCTTTGATTTGTTTCTGAAAAAAAACTGCCAAAATGGCACCATTAACGTGTTCTGACAAGGTTTTATTAATAGAATTTTAATAGGTTCAGGAAGACCCCGGATTTAGCTGCGTTACGTTATGAGAGAATCAATGCAAAAAATTTTAACCAATTATCCTTTTTTTCGGCTAAAATAGCCCCGTGGGACTGAGAAACTTTTTTTACCACTGAGGTATGCATTACGTGTTAACAAACAAGTATTATATTTATATGTATCTTCTCCATTTTTGTTTAGTAATTGTTTA
>NW_013942553.1:0-201 GCF_000517525.1 Limulus polyphemus
AAATGATTTTCACTCTCTACATCAAGAAACAAGTAAATGATTTTCACTCCCTACTTTAACAAACAAGTTAATGATTTTCACTTTCTACATCAAGAAACAAGTAAATTATTTTCACTTCCTATATTAAGAAACAAGCTAGTGATTTTCACTCTCTACATCAAGAAACAAGTAAATGATTTTCACTCCCCTACAACAAGAAAC
>NW_013942554.1:0-718 GCF_000517525.1 Limulus polyphemus
AGTATACAGTGTTGATAAATCCTGTATCTTCTTATTGACAGGACACATTATTTTTAAATCTTGTGTCTTTTTATTGACAGTTCACAGTATCGTTAAATCTTTTGGCTTGTTATTGATAGTACACAGTATCACTAAATCTTATGACTTGTTATGATAGTACACAGTATCGTTAAATCTTTTGTTATCTTATTGACAGTACACGGTATTGATAAATTCTTTATCTTCTAATTGACAGGACACAGTATTGTTAAATTATGTCTTCTTTTTTACAGTACACAGTATTGATAAATCCTGTATCTTCTTATTGACAGGACACAGTATTGTTAAATCTTGTGTCTTCTTTTTGACAGTACACAGTATTGATAAATCCTGTGTCTTCTTATTCACAGGACACAGTATTGTTAAATCTTGTGTCTTTTTACTGACAGTACACAGTATCGTTAAATCTTGTGGCTTGTTATTGATAGTACACAGTTTCATTAAATGTTATGATTTGTTATGAAAGTACACAGTATCGTTAAATCATGTGTCTTTTTATTGACAGTACACATTATTGTTAAATCCTTTTTCTTCTTAATGACAGGACACAGTATTGTTAAATCTTGTGTCTTCTTATTGACAGTACAGAGTATTGATAAATCCTGTATCTTCTTATTGACAGGACACAGTGTTGTTAAATCTTGTCTCTTCTTATTGACAGTACACAGTATCGTTAAAT
>NW_013942555.1:0-568 GCF_000517525.1 Limulus polyphemus
AAGACCTACCAGCCACTATCCATATATAATGATAGACCTATCAGGCACTATCCATATATAATGAAAGACCTACCAGCCACTATCCATCTGTATTAAAAGACCTACCAGCCACTATCCATCTGTATTAAAAGACCTACCAGCCACTATCCATCTGTATTAAAAGACCTACCAGCCGCTATCCATGTGTATTAAAATACCTACCAGCCACTATCCATTTATAATGAAACGGTAGGTCAATACAGATGGATAGTGGCTGGTAATTCTTTCATTATATATGGATAGTGGCTGGTAGGTAGCCACTATCCATACTAGTATTAAAGACCTACCAGCCACTATCCATCTGTATTAAAGACCTACCAGCCACTATCAATCTGTATTAAAGACCTACCAGCCACTATTCATATATAATAGAAGACCTACCAGCCACTATCCATATATAATGAATGGATAGTGGCTGGTAGGTCTTTAATACAGCGATATATAATTAAAGACCTACCAGCCACTATCCATCTGTATTAAAAGACCTACCAGTCACTATCCATCTGTATTATTTATAATGAAAGACCTA
>NW_013942556.1:0-680 GCF_000517525.1 Limulus polyphemus
GGCTTTCTGTTGGTTATAAATAATATAGTATTAAGCATCAATAAGAACAATTGTCAATTTTGTGAAAGAGATGATGTGACAGGTGGACTTGACAAGATTAGTCTGATTTTCTGTTTTATGGCTCTGTAACCAAATAAGATTGAAAGCTACAAAAATTATGCTTTCCCTAATCAATGACAATATTATGAGTAATTTAGGTTAAATTTTGTATTTCTTGTAGGGGTGGTAAATTTATTAGAGAAGAGGAGATACCTAGAGAGCAAATGTCACAATTCTCATACTAGGGACAATTGAAAACTTTTTTTTTATTATTGCCTTATACAATTAAGAAATTAAAACTTATATAATACTAAGAGTTGTATTATTAGCTATGTTTTGATGTGAAATTTATATGTATATCACATAATTTAAAGTACTTTATTATCATGGTATACATATAAATTACTGAATTACATTCGATATGTGAGAGGATTTTGCAGAAAAGGATGCTTGTATAGAAAGAGTTACGGTGATAACATTTTGTATTCTTTTGGCGAATGTAATTCAGTAAAATCCTCTCACATATGCAGAAAAGGATGCTGGTATAGAAAGAGTTACGGTGATAACATTTTGAATTCTTTTCAAAACTCTATTATCTTATCTCATAAATTTAACTTTTGTTGTTGTTGTTTTTCTTCTTC
>NW_013942557.1:0-599 GCF_000517525.1 Limulus polyphemus
AGTATGGTGGTTACAAATACGGAACTAGAGTTACTCATATGTGTTCGTGGAGTTGTTGTACCAAATAAAGCTAAAGATGAGTATGGTGGTTATAAATTCGGTAACTAGACTTACACCTAGGTGTTCGTGGAGTTATTGTACCAAATAACACTAAAGATGAGTATGGTGCTTATAAATTCGATAATTATAGTTATACCTAGGTATTTATGGAGTAGTTTTACCAATTAAGGCTAAAGATGAGTATGGTGTTTATAAATTCGGTAACTTGAGTTACACCTATGTGTTTATGGAGTAGTTGTTTCAAGTAAGGCTAAAGATGAGTAAGATGGTTATAAATTCGGAAACTATAGTTACACCTATGTGTTTATGGAGTAGTTGTACCAAGTAAGGCTAAAGATGAGTATAGTGGTTACAAATTCTGAACTAGAGTTACTCCTATGTGTTCGTGGAGTTGTTGTACCAAATAAAATTAAAGATGAGTATGGGGGATACAAATTCGCTAACTAGAGTTTCTCCTATGTGTTCGTGGAGTTGTTGTACCAAATAACGCTAAAGATGAGTATGGGGGGTTACACATTCGTTAACTAGAGTTACACCAA
>NW_013942558.1:0-514 GCF_000517525.1 Limulus polyphemus
GGAGTAGTTGTACCAAGAAAGGCTAAAGATGAGAATGGTGGTTATAACTTCTGTAACTAGAGTTACACCTAGGAGTTCATGGAGTACTTGTACCAAGTAAGGCTAAAGATGAGTATTGTGTTTATAAATTCAATAACTAGAGTTACATCTACGTGTTCGTGGAGTTGTTGTACCATATAAGACTAAAGATGAGTAAAGTGGTTATAAATTCTGTAATAAGAGTTACACCTAGGTGTTCATGGAGTAGTTGTACAAAGTAAGCCAAATGATGAGAATGGTGGTTATAAATTCGGTAACTAGAGTTACACCTAGGTGTTCGTGGAGCGGTTGGCCCAAATAACGCCAAAGATGAGTATGGTGGTTATAAGTTCGGTAACTACATAGGTGTTCGTGGAGTTGTTGTACCAAGTAAGGCTAAAGATGAGTATGGTGGTTACAACTTCGGTAAATAGAGTTACACCTAGGTGTTTATGGAGTAGTTGTACCAAGAAAGGCAAAAGATGTGTATGGTGGT
>NW_013942559.1:0-971 GCF_000517525.1 Limulus polyphemus
AATGATACTGTGTACTGGCAATAAGAAGACACAAGATTTAACGATAGTGTGTACTTACAATAAGAAGACACAAGATTTAACAATACTGTGTACTATCAATAAGAAGACACACGATTTAGCAATACTGTGTACTATCAATAAAAAGACACAAGACATAACGATACTGTGTACTGTCATTAACAAAGACAGTACACAGTATCGTTAAGTCTTGTGTATTAACAAAACACAAGAATTAACGATACTGTGTACTGTCAATAAGAAGACACAAGATTTAACGATACTGTGTACTATCAATAAGAATACACACGATTTAGCAATACTGTGTACTATCAATAAAAAGACACACGATTTAGCAATACTGTGTAGTATCAATAAAAAGAAACAAGATTTAATAATATTGTGTACTATCAATAAAAAGACACAAGATTTAATGATATTAGTACACAGTATCGTTAAATCTTTTGTCTTCTTATTGACAGTACACGTCAATAAGAAGACACAATATTTAACGATACTGTGTACTGTCAATAAGATGACACAAGATTTAGCGATACTGTTTACTGTCAATAAGAAGACACAATATTTAACGATACTGTGTACTTTCAATAAGTAGACACAAGATTTAACAATACTGTGTACTGTTAATAAGAAGACACACGATTTAGCAATACTGTGTACTATCAATAAGAAAACTCAAGATTTAACAAAACCGTGTACTGTCAATAAGAAGACACCCGATTTAACAATACTGTGTACTATCAATAAAAAGACGCAAGATTTAGCGATACTGTGTACTGTTAATAAAAAAACACAATATTTAACGATACTGTGTACTTTCAATAAGTAGACACAAGATTAAACGATACTGTGTACTGTCAATAAGAAGACACAAGATTTAACTATACTGTGTACTGTCAATAAGAAGACACAAGGTTTAACAATACTGTGTACTCTCAATAAGAATACACAAG
>NW_013942560.1:0-335 GCF_000517525.1 Limulus polyphemus
ACAGTACACAGTATCGTTAAATCTTGTGTCTTCTTATTGACAGTACACAGTATCGTTAAATCTTGTGTCTTCTTATGGACAGTACACAGTATCGTTAAATCTTGTGTCTTCTAATTGACATTACACAGTATCGTTAAATCTTGTGTCTTCTTATTGACAGTACACATTATTGTTAAATCTTGTGTCTTCTTATTAGACAGTACACAGTTTGTTATCTTGTGTCTTCTTATTGAAAGTACACAGTATATTTAAATCTTTTGTCTTCTAATTGACATTTCACAGTATCGTTAAATCTTGTGTCTTCTTATTGACAGTACACAATATCGTTAGATCTT
>NW_013942561.1:0-553 GCF_000517525.1 Limulus polyphemus
ACTTTCCAAATTCTGTGCCGGTTCTTGCAGGCTTTCCCCTTTAGCATGGACTCTAGTCCTAAAACTAGCCCTGTAGACTTCAGACTGATTTTGGGTTCCGTGCCTGAGCTATAGGGCCACTACCAGTGCTCTATAGTTGTGCCTGTCGTCTGCTGACAACTGTCCAAGTATTTCCAGTGGTTTTCCCTTCAAGCTCGTTGCCAGATATACTGCTTTCTGCTCCTCTGTCCATCTATTCATCTCTGCCAGTAGCTCAAACTGTGCTCTATATGCTTCCCACGGTGCCTTCCCATCGAATTCCTGTGGCTTCCTTCGCACTGAATCACTCCTATTACTGACATTCATATCTGGGATGTGACTTCTAACGGGACTGAATATGTTCTGCATTAGGGTTTAGTTGCGGGCTCTGTAAGGGGCTTGCCATTGTCTGGGGCTGATTAAGTCGATGGTCAATGTATCCTCCTTGTGTAACACACAACAAATCGTTCTTTAACGTATCTAATTCGCTTTTAAATTTACTGATATTTTCCATTTGTACTTCTTGCCACTGTTG
>NW_013942562.1:0-287 GCF_000517525.1 Limulus polyphemus
GTGGGCGTCCTGTTAACAGATCCACTGGCAACCGAAGTTCCCGACCAAACATCAACTGTCCTATAGGTCATCAACAGTGGAGGGAGTAAGATATCCCAGTCATCGTGGCAGCTATCACAAAACTTTGCCAATTCCTGTCCCAGTATCCAATTGTACTTTTCTACCATCCCATCAGACTGTGGGTAAGTGGCGTTGTCCTGGTCTTTCGGATGCCAAACAACTTGCAGCATTCTTGGAACACAGCTGATTCAAAGTTACGGCCTTGATCTGAATGCAATTCATATGGC
>NW_013942563.1:0-587 GCF_000517525.1 Limulus polyphemus
CCCTACATTAAGTAAATACGACACAGTGTTACGTTATTTGTGTGTATTACGCTTGCAGTTTTAACTTTTAAAAGCCGCCCACTGAAATACAGTGAGACCGAATTGATGTGCAGAAGTAAATTACACTGTTCCATCACTCATCTGTAGATCAAATACACCTCCAAGAGTACAACGTACAAGTAAATGTATGTTCAACAAAAAGAAAATACTAGATTGATGTAACATATTAAATGGTGTGCATGATTGGCAATATATGCAACAGGCAAGGCCTAGATCTAAATCTAGTAAACATTATAGGCCTAATGTAGTGGTTTGTAATTGTATTGGCTGATTGTAAATCGTGTCTTACACCAACTAATGTACTAGACTTGAGGTCTAATTGCAGTTATAACTTTATTTCTAGACCCTAGGTCCATCATCATACAAATTGTAGCCTATATTATAGGTATACTTAGACTTATACTAACTATTAAACTTGGCATTGTACTGGGACAGATCTAATGACTAAGTTAATAGATCTAGATGTAATAGAATCTTGCATTTCGTGTTCATACTGAGGACATAACCTCAAATGAAAACCCTGGAAA
>NW_013942564.1:0-412 GCF_000517525.1 Limulus polyphemus
GTCCAGTAGCCAATAATCTTGTTTTGTCACTGCCCACACTAAGTGATATCTGTAAATTTCTAGTAGTCTATAATCTTGTTTGGTCATTGCCTGCACCGAGTGATATCTGTTAATGTCTAGTAGTCAATAATCTTGTTTTGTCACTTCCTACACCATGTGATATCTGTTAATGTCTAGTAGTCAATAATCTTGTTTTGTCACTGCCTACACCGAGTGATATCTGTTAATGTCTGGTAGTCTATAATCTTGTTTGGTCACTGCTTACACCAAGTGATATATGTTAATGTCTAGCAGTCAATAATCTTGTTTGATCACTGCCTACACCGAGTGATATCTGTTAATGTCTAGTAGTCAATAATCTTGTTTTGTCACTGCCTACACCGAGTGATATCTGTTAATGTCTGGTAGTCTA
>NW_013942565.1:0-430 GCF_000517525.1 Limulus polyphemus
GTGCTTGTTTCCAGCACGAGTTTGGGGCAGAGGACCAGCAATGTCGACGGCTACTCTTTCCATTGGTGCACCAACTTGATATAACTTCATTGGAGCACGTCCCTTATGCTTGGGTCCCCTTTTAGCACAACAAGTACTGCATGTTCTGCACCATTCTTCCACATCTTGTCTCATACCTATCCAGTAAAATCTGTGTCGTAGTGACTCAATGTTTTCTTAACTCCGAGATGTCCTCCTGTTACAGTATCATGGGATTGACGCAACATAATTCCCGTAACTTCCTTGTATAACCGTTTGCCAGGTCGTCACTTTCCCATCTGCAGTTTCCCATCTCCGGAGAAGAATACCATCTTCAAGCCTCAACTGGTCCCATTGTGCCCAATAGTTCTTTGTCACAGGGCTTAAGCTAGACACCTTCTCCCAAGTAGGG
>NW_013942566.1:0-484 GCF_000517525.1 Limulus polyphemus
AACGATACTGTGTACTGTCAATAAGAAGACACAAGATTTAACGATACTGTGTACTGTCAATAAGAAGACACACGATTTAACAATACTGTGTACTGTCAATAAGAAGACCAAGATTTAACTATACTGTGTACTGTCAATAAGAAGACACAAGATTTAACAATACTGTGTACTTTCAATAAGAAGACACAAGATTTAACGATATTGTGTACTGTCAATAAGAAGACCAAGATTTCACTATACTGTGTACTGTCAGTAAGAAAACGCTAGATTTAACAATAATGTGTCCTGTCCATAGGAAGACACAAGATTTAAAGATACTGACAGTATCGTTATATCTTGTGTCTTCTTATTGACAGTACAGTACTTTCAATAAGAAGACATAAGATATAACGATACTGTGTACTGTCAATAAGAAGACATAAGATATAACGATACTGTGTACTGTCAATAAGAAGACACAATATTTAACGATACTGTGTACTTT
>NW_013942567.1:0-230 GCF_000517525.1 Limulus polyphemus
GGTAGTTTCTCCAGGATTGTGTAATGTCACTCCTTGGTGTTACCGTGGTAGTTTCTCCAGGATTGTGTAATGTCACTCCTTGGTGTTACCGTGGTAGTTTCTCCAGGATTGTGTAATGTCACTCCTTGGTGTTACCGTGGTAGTTTCTCCAGGATTGTGTAATGTCACTGTTTGGTGTTACCGCGGGTAGTTTCTCCAGGATTGTGTAATGTCACTCCTTGGTGTTACCG
>NW_013942568.1:0-323 GCF_000517525.1 Limulus polyphemus
GTTGAGTATGACAGATAACTAAATATTTCAAAAGTATAACAGGGGAATAAATATTTGATAAGTATTACAGATAAACAGATATTTGATAAGTGTAACAGATGGCAAGATGTTTGATAACTAGAACAGAAAACCAGATATTTGATAAGTGTAACAGATGACCCAAATATTTGAAAATTATAACAGATAACCAGATATTTGATAAGTATCACAGATATCCAGATATTTGATAAGTGTAACAGATGACCAGATATTTGATAAGTATAACAGGGGTCTATATATTTGATAATTATAAAAGATAACCAGATGTTTGATAAGTGTAACAG
>NW_013942569.1:0-214 GCF_000517525.1 Limulus polyphemus
CTGTGTACTGTCAATAAGAAGACACACGATTTAGCAATACTGTGTACTAACATTAAAGAAGACACAAGATTTATAAATACTGTGTACTATCAATAAGAAGACACAAGATTTAACGATACTGTGTACTGTCAATAACAAGAAACAAGATTTAACGATACTGTGTACTGTCAATAAGAAGACACAAGATTTAACGATACTGTGTACTGTCAATAAG
>NW_013942570.1:0-371 GCF_000517525.1 Limulus polyphemus
CTTATTGACAGTACACAGTATAGTTAAATCTTGTGTCTTCTTATTGACAGTACACAGTATCGTTAAATCTTCTGTCTTCTTATTGACAGGACACATTATTGTTAAATCTTGTGTTTTCTTACTGACAGTACACAGTATTGTTAAATCTTGTGTCTTCTTATTGACAGTACACAGTATCGTTAAATCTTATGTCTTCTTATTGACAGTACACAGTATCGTTAAATCTTGTGTCTTCTTATTGACAGTACACAGTATCGTTAAATCTTGTGTCTTCTTATTGACAGGACAAATTATTGTTTAATCTTGTGTTTTCTTACTGACAGTCCACATTACCGTTGATAATTGTGTCTTCTTATTGACAGTACACAGTA
>NW_013942571.1:0-779 GCF_000517525.1 Limulus polyphemus
GATAGTACACAGTATTGTTAAATCTTGTGTCTTTTTATTGACAGTACACAGTACCGTTAAATCTTGTGTCTTCTTATTGATAGTACACAGTATTGTTAAATCTTGTGTCTTCTTATTGATAGTACACAGTATTGTTAAATCGTGTGTCTTCTTATTGAAAGTACACAGTTTTGTTAAATCTTGTTTTCTTCTTATTGAAACTACACAGTATCGTTAAATCTTGTGTCTTCTTATTGACAGCACACAGTATCGTTAAATCTTGTGTCTTCTTATTGACAGCACACAGTATCGTTAAATCTTGTGTATTCTTATTGACAGTACACAGTCTTCTTATTGACAGTACACAATATTGTTAAATCTTGTGTCTTCTTATTGAAAATACACAGTATAGTTAAATCTTGTGTCTTCTTATTGACAGTACACAGTATCGTTAAATCTTGTGTCTTCTTATTGACAGTACACAGTATAGTTAAATCTTGTGTCTTCTTAATGACAGTGCACAGTATCGTTAAATCTTGTGTCTTCTTATTGACAGTACGTAGTATCGTTAAATCTTGGGTCTTTTTAATTTAACGATACTGTGTACTATCTACAGTACACAGTATTGTTATATCTTGTGTCTTCTTATTGAAAGTACACAATATCGTTAAATCTTGTGTCTTCTTATTGACAGTAAACAGTATCGTTAAATCTTGTGTTTTCTTATTGACAGTACACAGTATCGTTAAATCTTGTGTCTTCTGATTGACAGCACACAGTATCGTTAAATCTTGTGTCTT
>NW_013942572.1:0-332 GCF_000517525.1 Limulus polyphemus
AATATAAGATAAAATTTGGATTTTTTTCTATTATTTCTAATAAAATCGTTTGTTTGTTTATAATTAAGCACAAAGTTACACAATGGGCTATCTGTGCTCTGCCCACATCGGGTATGGAAACCCGGTTTCTATTGTCGTAAGTCCGCAGACATACCACTGTGTTATTGGGGGTGGGAGAGGCAAACAAAAAATGTGTTATTTAATGTAATTCAAACAAAAAATGTGTTATTTAATGTAATTATGTGCACTCACACCTTGAATAGTTCACCTGCAAGGTGATTTTTATATAAAGTATAAAAATGCTACTTTTTTATCTTACAGTTTTCACATTT
>NW_013942573.1:0-338 GCF_000517525.1 Limulus polyphemus
AATCTGTGGAGAATCCGTTGAACAGATTTCGGGCTCATCCCACCAACTTTGGCCACTTCTGCAGTCGTTAATCTGGGATCCATTTCGATGATCCTCTTGACAGCCCTTTTTGTCTTCTCCGATGGACCAGAACGACCCGGACGCTGCTCTATTGTTTCCTTGCCGTGTTTCCTGAACTGCACGAATGATTCTGTTGACTGTCGAAAGCGGGATTCCCAAATTTTGCGAAATTTGCCGCTGACTTATTCTACCATCTGCTTGACCACCTATCCTTCCTCTAACAAAATCTGACAATTTGAGAGAACCTTGAGTTTTGGGCATGTTGTAGCACAAGATAA
>NW_013942574.1:0-504 GCF_000517525.1 Limulus polyphemus
AACTCCACGAATACCTAGGTGTAACTCTAGTTACCGAATTTTTAAACACCATACTCATCTATAGCATTATTTGGTATAACAACTCCACGATTACCTAGGTGTAACTCTAGTTAACGAATTTATAACCACCATATTCATCATTAGCCTTACTTTGTACAACTACTCCACGAATACCTAGGTGTAACTCTAGTTACCGAATTTATAACCACCATATTCATCTTTAGCCTTACTTGGTACGACTACTCTATGAACACATAGGTGTAACTCTAGTTATAGAATTTATGGTGGTTATTTCAGTTTTTGTACCAAATAACGCTATAGATGTGTATGGTGGTTACAAATTCAATAACTAGAGTTACACCTAGGTGTTCGTGGAGTTGTTGTACCAAATAACGCTAAAGATGAGTATGGGGGTTATGAATTCGGTAACCAGAGTTAAACCTTAGTGTTCATGCAGTAATTCTTCCAAGTAAGGCTAAAGATGGGTCGAATACCTAGGTGTAA
>NW_013942575.1:0-828 GCF_000517525.1 Limulus polyphemus
AAATGTTGGTCTAATAACTACTATTAACTACATGTTGGTCTAATAACTACTATTAACTAAATATTGGTCTAATAACTACTATTAGCTACATGTTGGTCTAATAACTATTATTAACTACATGTTGGTCTAATAACTATTATTAACTAAATGTTGGTCTAATAACTATTATTAATTACATGTTGGTCTAATAACTACTATTAACTAAAAGTTAATAGTAGTTATTAGACCAACAGTAGTTAATAATATATTGGTCTAATAACTACTATTAACTAAATGATGGTCAAATAACTATTATTAACTACATGTTGGTCTAATAACTACTATTAACTACATGTTGGTCTAATAACTATTTATAACTTAATGTTGGTCTAATAACTATTAATAAATAAATGTTGGTCTAATAAATACTATTAACTAAATGTTGGTTTAATAACTATTATTAACAAATGTTGGTCTAATAACTACTATTAACTAAATGTTGGTCTAATAACTACTATTATCTAAATGTTGGTCTAATAACTATTATTAACTACATGTTGGTCTAATAACTATTATAAACTAAATGTTGGTCTAATAACTATTATTAACTACATGTTGGTCTAATAACTACTATTAACTAAATGTTGGTCTAATAACTATTATTAACTACATGTTGGTCTAGTAACTACTATTAACTAAATGCTGGTCTAATAACTACTATTAACTAAATGTTGGTCTAATAACTATTATTAAATAAAAGTTAGGTCTAATAACTACTATTAACTATATGTTGGTCTAATAACTAGCTGTTAACTAAATGTTGGTCTAATAACTACTAATTAACTAAAT
>NW_013942576.1:0-416 GCF_000517525.1 Limulus polyphemus
CTTCTTATTGATAGTACACATTATTGATAAATCCTTTTTCTTCTTATTGACAGGACGCAGTATTGTTAAATTATGTATCTTCTTATTGACAGTACACAGTATTGATAAATCCTGTATCTTCTTATTGACAGGACACAGTATTGATAAATCCTGTATCTTCTTATTGACAGGACACAGTATTGTTAAATCTTGTGTCTTCTTATTGACAGTACACATTATTGATAAATCCTGTATCTTCTTATTGACAGGACACAGTATTGTTAAATCTTGTCTCTTCTTATTGACAGTACAGTGTATCGTTAAATCTTGTTGTCTTCTTATTGACAGTACACAGTATTGATAAATCCTGTATCTTCTTATTGACAGGACTCAGTATTGTTAAATCTTGTGTCTTTTTACTGACAGTACACAGTATC
>NW_013942577.1:0-973 GCF_000517525.1 Limulus polyphemus
GTATTGTTAAATCTTGTGTCTTCTTATTGAAAGTACACAGTATCGTTAAATCTTGGGTCTTCTTATTGACAGTACACAGTATCGTTAAATCTTGTGTCTTCTTATTGACAGTACACAGTATCGTTAAATCTTGTGTCTTCTAATTGACATTACACAGTATCGTTAAATCTTGTGTCTTCTAATTAACGATACTGTGTAATGTCAAATCTTGTGATACTGTGTACTGTCAATAAGAAGACACAAGATTTAACGATATTGTGTACTGTCAAAAGACACAAGATTTAACGAAGAAGACACAATATTTAACTATACTGTGTACTGTCAATAAGAAGACACAAGATTTAACAATACTGTGTCTTTCAATAAGAAGACACAAGATTTAACAAAACTGTGTACTGTCAAAAAGAAGACACACGATTTAGCAATACTGTGTACTTTCAATAAATTAAATCTTGTGTCTTCTTATTGAAAGTACACAGTATCGTTAAATCTTGTGTCTTCTTATTGACAGTACACAGTATCGTTAAATCTTGTGTCTTAGTACACAGTTTTGTTAAATCTCGTGTGTTCTTATTGACAGTACACAGTATCGTTAAATCTTGTGTCTTCTAATTGACATTACACAGTATCGTAAAATCTTGTGTCTTCTTATTGACAGTACAAAGATTTAACGATACTGTAAAAAGACACAAGATTTAACGATACTGTGTACTGTCAATAAGAAGACACAAGATTTAACGATACTGTGTAATGTCAATTAGAAGACACAAGATTTAATGATACTGTGTAATGTCAATTAGAAGACATTTAAATCGTGTGTCTTCATATTGACAGTACATAGTTTTGTTAAATCTTGTGTCTTCTTATTGAAAGACACAGTATTGTTAAATCTTGTGTCTTCTTATTGATAGTACACAGTATTGTTAAATCTTGTGTCTTCTTATTGACAGTACACAGTTTTGTTAAATCTCGT
>NW_013942578.1:0-346 GCF_000517525.1 Limulus polyphemus
CACAAGATTTAACAATAGTGTGTACTGTCAAAAAGAAGATACAAGATTTAACGATACTGTGTACTTTCAATAAGAAGACACACGATTTAACAATACTCTGTACTGTCAATAAGAAGACACAAGATTTAACGATACTGTGTACTTTCAATAAGAAGATACAACATTTAACAAAACTGTGTACTGTCAATATGAAGACACACGATTTAGCAATACTGTGTACTATCAATAAAAAGACCAGTATCGTTAAATCTTGTGTCTTCTTATTGACAGTACACAGTATCGTTAAATCTTGTAATAAGAAGTCACATTATTTAACGATACTGTGTACTGTCAATAAGAAGACACA
>NW_013942579.1:0-536 GCF_000517525.1 Limulus polyphemus
GTGGCAATTCTCTCTTTTGCCATTCCACTGAGTACATCCAGAAGCGAACAGACCCAAACACTTCATGTTTTACCATGAAATCCATCAGCGATTTCAGCTTCTGTCTGAAAACACGTGCTGTGATGTCATGCCTATTCACCGGCGATTGCCCAGGAAGTAAGAGCTGTTGTATAGCGTCCCAAGCTGTCTTAAAACACGTGCTGTGATGTCATGCCTATCCACCGGCGATTGCCCAGGAAGTAAGAGCTGTTGTATAGCGTCTCAAGCTGAATTGCATGTGAATGTAATGAATAGGTCTGGACGCCCGTAGTGACGAACATGCGCAATTGCATCTTGAGCGTACTCATGCATATGACGTGGACTGCCTGTATATGAAGATGGCAAAATCGTTAGTCTTCCAACGTTAGTTGTATTACTGTCATTTACAACTGCATCTCGCAAATGAACGTATTCTTCAGAGCGAAGCTTGGTCTGATTCAAACGGATGAATATCAAACGTTCTGTTTCAATTTTTGCATATGACGGCATTTCAAAAT
>NW_013942580.1:0-345 GCF_000517525.1 Limulus polyphemus
TTATCAATACTGTGTAATGTCAATAAGAAGACAAAAGATTTAACAATACTGTGTACTATCATAACAAGTCATAAGATTTAATGATACTGTGTACTATCAATAACAAGCCAAAATATTTAACGATACTTTGTACTGTCAGTAAAAAGACACAAGATTTAACAATACTGAGTCCTGTCAATAAGAAGATACAGGATTTATCAATACTGTGTACTGTCAATAAGAAGACACAAGATTTAACAATACTGTGTCCTGTCAATAAGAAGATACAGGATTTAACGATACTGTGTACTATCATAACAAGTCATAAGATTTAATGATACTGTGTACTTATCAATAACAAGCCAC
>NW_013942581.1:0-368 GCF_000517525.1 Limulus polyphemus
GATACTGTGTACTGTCAATAAGAAGACACAAGATTTAACGATACTGTGTACTGTCAATAAGAAGACACAAGATTTAACGATACTGTGTACTGTCAATAAGAAGACAAAGATTTAACGATACTGTGTACTGTCAATAAGAAGACACAAGATTTAACAATAATGTGTCTTGTCAATAAGAAGACACAAGATTTAACGAAAGGTGTACTGTCAATAAGAAGACACAAGATAACGATACTCTGTACTCTCAATAAGAAGACACGCGATTTAGCAATACTGTGTACTATCATAAGAAGACACAAGATTTAACGATACTGTGTACTGTCAATAAGAAGACACAAGATTTAACGATACTCTGTACTGTCAATAAG
>NW_013942582.1:0-428 GCF_000517525.1 Limulus polyphemus
CAGTGCGAAGGAAGCCACAGGAATTCGATGGGAATGCACCGTGGGAAGCGTATAGAGCACAGTTTGAGTTACTGGCAGAGATGAATGGATGGACAGAGGAGCAGAAAGCTGTATATCTGGCAACGAGCTTGAAGGGAAAACCACTGGAAATACTTGGACAGTTGACAGCAGCGGACAGACACAACTATAGAACACTGGTGTCGGCTCTAGAACTCAGATATGGAACCCAAAACCAGTCAGAAGTCTACAGGGCCAGGTTCAGGACGAGAGTCCGTGCTAAAGGGGAGAGCCTGCAAGAGCTGGCACAGGACTTGGAGAGCATGGCACACAAGGCCTACCCAACTGCACCACCTGATCTCCTCAAGTTGTTGCTGAGGGATCAGTTCGTAGATGCCTTGGACAGTCCACAACTTAAGATACAAGTGAAG
>NW_013942583.1:0-583 GCF_000517525.1 Limulus polyphemus
CTAATAACTACTATTAACTAAATGTTGGTCTAATAACTATTATTAACTACATGTTGGTCTAATAACTATTATTAACTACATGTTGGTCTAATAACTACTATTAACTAAATGTTGGTCTAATAACTATTATTAACTACATGTTGGTCTAGTAACTACTATTAACTAAATGCTGGTCTAATAACTAGCATTTAGTTAACAGTAGTTATTAGACCAACATGTAGTTAATAGTAGTTATTAGACCAACTTTTATTTAATAATAGTTATTAGACCAACATTTAGTTAATAGAGACCAACATGTAGTTAATAGTAGTTATTAGACCAACATGTAGTTAATAGTAGTTATTAGACCAACATTTAGTTAATAGTAGTTATTAGACAAAAAAGTAGTTAATAATAGTTATTAAACCAACATTTAGTTAATAGTAGTTATTAGACCAACATTTATTTAATAATAGTTATTAGACCAACATTTAGTTAATAGTTTAGACCAACTTTTATTAATAATAGTTATTAGACAAACATAACTACTATTAACTACATGTTGGTCTAATAACTACTATTAACTAAATGTTGGTCTAATAAC
>NW_013942584.1:0-582 GCF_000517525.1 Limulus polyphemus
CCGTCACGTCTTGACCGTCTTTTATGTACAAGAATACCGAATCTAGTAAACGCTGGAGCATTCACGAACCTTCGAGAATATGAATAGCGTCACGTGACCTCCGATGTCGTAACAATATATATATGTACTGTGTTCATGGTGTAAGACATACGATTTAACAATACTGTGTACTATCAATAAAAATACACAAGATTTAACGATAATATGTACTATGTCTTCTTATTGATACACAGTATCGTTAAATCTTGTGTCTTTTTATTGACAGTACACAGTTTTGTTAAATCTTGTGTTTTCTTATTGAAAGTACACAGTGTTGTTAAATATCTTGTCTTCTTATTGACAGTACACAGTATTGTTAAATCTTGTGTCTTCTTATTGACAGTACACAGTATCATTAAATCTTGGTCTTCTTATTGACAGTACACAGTATCATTAAATCTTGTGTCTTCTTATTGACAGTTGTTAAATCTTGTGTCTTCTTATTGACAGTACACAGTATCATTAAATCTTGTGTCTTCTTATTGACAGTACACAGTATCGTTAAATCTTGTTTATTGACAGTACACAGTAGGAAGTCAAGAG
>NW_013942585.1:0-534 GCF_000517525.1 Limulus polyphemus
AGTACACAGTATCGTTAAATCTAGTGTCTTCTTATTGACAGTACACAGTATCGTTAAATCTTGTGTCTTCTTATTGACAGGACACATTATTGTTAAATCTTGTGTTTTCTTACTGACAGTACACACTATCGTTGAATATTGTGTCTTCTTATTGACAGTACACAGTATCGTTAAATCTTGTGTCTCCTTATTGACAGAACACAGTATCGTTAAATCTTGAGTCTTCTTATTAACAGTACACAGTATTGTTAAATCTTGTGTCTTTTTATTGACAGTACACAGTATCGTTAAATCTTGTGTCTTCTTATTGACAGTACACAGTATCGTTAAATCTTGTGTCTTCTTATTGACAGTACACAGTATCGTTAAATCATGTGTCTTCTTATTGACAGTACACAGTACTGTTAAATCTTGTATCTTTTTATTGACAGTACACAGTATCGTTAATAAGAAGACACAAGATTACTGTGTACTGTCAAAATTGTTAAATCTTGTGTCTTCTTATGGACAGTACACAATATTGTTAAATTCTAG
>NW_013942586.1:0-459 GCF_000517525.1 Limulus polyphemus
TGTGTACTGTCAATAAGAAGACACAAGATTTAACAATACTCTGTACTGTCAATAAGAAGACACAAGATTAAAAAATACTGTGTACTATCACTAACAAGCCACAAGATTTAACGATACTGTGTACTGTCAATAAAAAGACACAAGTTTTAACAATGCTGTGTACTGTCAATAAGAAGACATAAGAACACAGTATTGTTAAATCTTTTGTTATTGATAGTTGTCTTCTTATTGACATACACAGTATTGTTAAATCTTGTGTCTTCTTATTGACAGTACACATAATCGTTAAATCTTGTGGCTTGTTATTGATAGTACACAGTATCGTTAAATCTTATGGCGATAATACGCAGTATTGTTATATCTTGTTCAATAAGAAGACACAAGATTTAACAATACTGTGTACTGTCAATAAGAAGACATAAGATTTAACAATACTGTGTACTGTCAAGAAGAAGACAC
>NW_013942587.1:0-408 GCF_000517525.1 Limulus polyphemus
TATAATCGATTTCCTAAAAATAAGTGTTTTGCGTCCTGCTTGGGAGAAGGTGTCTAGTCTAAGCCCTGCGATAAAGCAGTATTGGGTGCAATGGGACCAGTTAAAGCTTGCAGATGGTATTCTTGTCCGGAGATGGGAAACTGCAGATGGGAAAGTGACGATTTGGCAAACAGTTATACCGAGGAAGTTACGGGAAGTTGTGCTGCGTCAATCCCATGATAATTTAACAGGAGGACATCTCGGAATTAGGAAGACATTGAGTCATCTACGACACAGATTTTACTGGATAGGTATGAGGCGAGATGTGGAAGAATGGTGCAGGACATGCAGTACATGTAGTGCTAAAAGGGACCCAAGCGTAAGGGATGCCCACTTATGAAGAGTTGCCTGAGAATGTGACAGAGTTTG
>NW_013942588.1:0-392 GCF_000517525.1 Limulus polyphemus
ACATTAGTCAGGCATTATTACAACGTTATCGTTACAATTAAACTTACTTCACTAAATTCACATTAGTCAGACATTATTACAACGTTATCGTTACAATTAAACTTACTTCACGAAATTCACATTAGTCAGGCATTATTAAAACGTTATCGTTACAATTAAACTTTCTTCACTAAATTCAGCTTAGTCAGGCATTATTAAAACGTTATCGTTACAGTTAAACTTCTTCACTAAATTCACATTAGTCAGGCATTATTACGTTATCGTTACAATTAAACTTCTTCACTAAATTCACATTAGTCAGGCATTATTACAACGTTATCGTTACATTTAAACTACTTCACTAAATTCACATTAGTCAGGCATTATTAAAACGTTATCGTTACAACTAAACT
>NW_013942589.1:0-1109 GCF_000517525.1 Limulus polyphemus
TTATTGACAGTACACAGTATCGTTAAATCTTGTGTCTTCTTATTGACAGTACACAGTATCGTTAAATCTTGTGTCTTCTTATTGACAGTACACAGTATCGTTAAATCTTGTGTCTTCTTATTGACAGGACACATTATTGTTAAATCTTGTGTTTTCTTACTGACAGTACACATTATCGGTCAATAAGAAGACACAATATTCAATTTAACGATACTGTGTACTGTTTAACGATACTCTATACTGTCAATAAGAAGACACAAGATCTTGTGCTTTTTTTGACAGTACACAGTATCGTTAAATTTGTGCTTTTTTTGACAGGACACATTATTGTTAAATATTGTGTTTTCTTACTGACAGTACACATTATCGTTTTACTGACAGTACACATTATCGTTAAATCTTGTGTCTTCTTATTGACAGTACACAGTATGTACTGTCAATTAGAACACACAAGATTTAACGATACTGTGTACTGTCAATAAGAAGACACAATATTCAACGATAATGTGTACTGTCAGTAAGAAAACACAAGATTTAGCAATAATGTGTCCTGTCAATAAGAAGACACAAGATTTTACGATACTGTGTACTAGAGTATAAGACACAAGATTTAACGTGTGTACTGTCAATAAGGATACTGTGTACTGTCAATAAGAAGACACAAGATTTCACGATATTGTGTACTTTCAATAAGAAGACACAAGATATAACAATACTATGTACTGTCAATAAGAAGACACAAGATTTTACGATACTGTGTACTGTCAATAAGAAGACACAAGATTGAACAATAAAATGTGTACTGTCAGTAAGAAAACACAAGATTTAACATCGTTGAATATTGTGTCTTCTTATTGACAGTACACAGTATCGTTTTCAATAAGAAGACACAAGATTCAATACTGTGTACTGTTAAATCTTGTGTCTTTTTATTGACAGTACACAGTATCGTTAAATCTTGTGACTAACAATAATGTGTACTCTCAATAAGACACAAGATTTCCTTCTTATTGACAGTACACAGTATCGTTAAATCTTGTGTCTTCTTATTGACAGTACACAATATTGTTAAATCTTGTGTCTTCTTATTGAAAGTACACAGTATAGTT
>NW_013942590.1:0-321 GCF_000517525.1 Limulus polyphemus
TATAACCACCATACTCATCTTTAGCCTTACTTAGCACAACTACTCCATGAACACCTAGGTGTAACTATAGTTACCGAATTTATAACCACCATACTCATCCTTAGCATTATTTGTTACACCAACTCCACGAACACCTAGGTGTAACTCTAGTTACACAATTTATAACCACCATACTCATCTTTAGCCTTACGTGGTACAACTACTCCATGAACACCTAGGTGTAACTATAGTTACAGTATTTATAACCACCATACTCCTACAGATGTTGTACCAAGTAAGGCCTAGGTGTTCATGGAGTAGTAACTAGAGTTAACCGAATTT
>NW_013942591.1:0-582 GCF_000517525.1 Limulus polyphemus
ATATATATATATTTGGTTCCACTTCACCATCATCAACTTCTTCAGTCACTTTGACTTCACCTTGATGGCACCTAATTAGTTCAACCTCTCTTTTAACATTACCGTAACTTGGCCTTTGTTATTCCCAAACGTCATTTTATCAAAATCAATTATAAACTTCCTTGGTAGTAGATAGTCCAATTCTAATATGCATTGGTCTTCAATGTCAGCCAAGTATACTTTCTGTCTGTTCTTTATGCCCATGAGCTCAATAGTTACCCACACTAATCCCCACAACCTTGCAGAATGTCCTGTCACACCACAAAGCTTCTGTATGGCTTCTGGTACTCATTCATGATTTAACACCTTGATGCTCACAAGGGTTTGCTGAGATGCAGAGTCTATGACAAAGTTGCACCTTTGGCCATCCAGCTTTCCTCTCACATAGACACTGTGTGTGCTTGGCATTTTACACCTAGCTGTTGAGACTTTCATGATGGGGGTTGATGGGCGTTGCTTAACACCAACCACTATTGGTCTCCTTGAGGCCGACTTGTTGGTAATATTCTTCCTACACTGGCTCCTCAAATGTCCTCGCTTTCC
>NW_013942592.1:0-351 GCF_000517525.1 Limulus polyphemus
CAACTTGCTGCATTCTTGGAACACAGCTGATTCAAAGTTATGGCCTTGATGTGAATGCAGTTCATATGGCATACCAAATCTGAAGAAGAAGTCACTAATAGCCAAAGCTACAGTTGTAGCTTCCTGATTTGGTAATGCATATACCTCAGGCCACTTGGTGAAATAATCCATCACCACACAAATTATACTTGTTTCCAGCACGAGTTTGGGGCAGAGGACCAGCAATGTCGACTGCTACTCTTTCCATTGGTGCACCAACTTGATATAACTTCATTGGAGCACGTCCCTTATGCTTGGGTCCCCTTTTTGCACAACATGTACTGCATGTTCTGCACCATTCTTCCACATCTT
>NW_013942593.1:0-268 GCF_000517525.1 Limulus polyphemus
TGAATATGGGGTTACACATTCGGTAACTAGAGTTACACCTAGGTGTTCATGGAGTAGTTGTACCAAGTAAGGCTAAAGATGAGTATGGTGGCTATAAATTCGGCAACTAGAGTTACACCTACGTGTTCGTGGAGTTTTTGTACCAAATAACGCTAAAGATGAGTATGGGGTTACACATTAGCGAAACTATAGTTACACGTACGTGTTCGTGGAGTAGTTGTATCAAGTAAGGCTAAAGATGAGTATGGTGGTTATATATTCGGTAACT
>NW_013942594.1:0-231 GCF_000517525.1 Limulus polyphemus
GTACTCAGTATTGTTAAATCTTGTGTCTTCTTATTGACAGTACACATAATCGTTAAATCTTGTGGCTTGTTATTGATAGTACACAGTATCGTTAAATCATGTGTCTTCTTATTGACAGTACACAGCATTGTTAAAACTTGTGTCTTTTTATTGACAGTACACACTATCGTTAAATCTTGTTGCTTGTTAGTGATAGTACACAGTATCGTTAAATCTTGTCTTCTTATTGAT
>NW_013942595.1:0-550 GCF_000517525.1 Limulus polyphemus
TTAATGATACTATGTACTTTGAATAAGAAGACACAAGATTTAACAATACTGTGTACTGTCAATAAGAAGACACAAGATTTAACAATACTGTGTACTATCAATTAGAAGACACAATATTTAACGATACTGTGTACTGTCAATTAGAAGACACAAGATTTAATGATACTGTGTACTGTCAATAAGAAAAGACACAAGATTTAAAGATACTGTGTACTGTCAGTAAGAAAACACAAGATTTAACAATAATGTGTACTGTCAATAAGAAAACACAATATTCAACGACAATGTGTACTGTCAGTAAGAAAACACAAGATTTAACAATAATATGTCCTGTCAATAAGAAGACACAAGATTTAACGATAATGTGTACTGTCAATAAGAAGACACAAGATTTAACGATACTGTGTACTGTCAATAAGAACACACAAGATTTAACGATAATGTGTACTGTCAGTAAGAAAACAGAAGATTTAACAATAATGTGTCCTGTCAATTAGAGGACATAAGATTTAACAATACTGTGTACTGTCAATAAGAACACATAAGATTT
>NW_013942596.1:0-281 GCF_000517525.1 Limulus polyphemus
AGAGGAAAAAGAAAAGAAACAAGAAGAACGAGAAAATAAACAAGAAGAGAGACAACACAGTTGCAAGAAAACCTGCAACAGTGGC
Organism: Limulus polyphemus; assembly: GCF_000517525.1. Taxonomy (NCBI): domain Eukaryota; kingdom Metazoa; phylum Arthropoda; class Merostomata; order Xiphosura; family Limulidae; genus Limulus; species Limulus polyphemus. The sequence continues at coordinate 86 of NW_013942596.1, forward strand.
AGCTCGAACAGCAAAGTAAACAAGAGAGACTACAGCAGTGGTTGGAGGAGAAAGAAAATAAACAAGAAGAGAGATTACAGCAGTTATTGGAGGAAAAGAATATAAACAAGAAGAAAGATTACAGCAGTTGTTGGAGGAAAAAGAAAAGAAACAAGAAGACAAATTACAGCAGTGGCAACGGGAACAAGAAAGGAAA
>NW_013942597.1:0-343 GCF_000517525.1 Limulus polyphemus
GTCAGTAAGAAAACAAAAGATTTAAGAATAATGTGTCCTGTCAATAAAAAGACACAAGATTTAACAATACTGTGTACTGTCAATAAGAAGACACAAGATTTAACGATACTGTGTACTATCAAAAAAAGATACAAGATTTAACGATATTGTGTACTTTCAATAAGAAGACACAAGATTTAACGATACTGTGTACTGTCAATAAGAAGACACAAGATTTAACGATACTGTGTACTGTCAATAAGAAGACACAAGATTTAACGATACTGTGTACTGTCAAGAAGAAGACACAAAATTTAACGATACTGTGTACTGTCAATAAGAAGACACAAGATTTAGCAATACT
>NW_013942598.1:0-293 GCF_000517525.1 Limulus polyphemus
AGATCTTCCTTTCGCTTCGTGGAGTTCGTTGATCATTTGGGGCATCGTGAGAATCATCTCGTCAATTTTAGATTGTGGGATTTTCGCCCACTCATGCTTCAAAACTTGGAGTAGATCGCTCTTCGAAGTTGATTTTTTGGTTGTTTCTTGAATTGCCGGTCGAGTATGGCTTAGAGGTTTTCGGATGGGGTTCATGTCAGGAGATTGGCTCGGCCAAGGCAACTTCTGGATACCATTTTCTTCCTGCCACTTTTGGGTGTTTCTAGCAGTGTGACACGGTGCACCATCTTCCT
>NW_013942599.1:0-1118 GCF_000517525.1 Limulus polyphemus
AGAATCATCAATTTAGGACCCTCTGGTAACAAGAAATCAAAAAACAATCATAACAAAAAAGCTTCACTGCAGTACACATACGCTTTCAGAAAAACCAATAAAAGAGTAACATAAAACGACCACAAAAGTCGCAAAAATGATAATAGAAGGCTAGAATTTTGCATGTAAATACGCAAGTATGGGTCGTTCCATTTGGACGGATCATCTCCAAATTTTGTATGAACGTTCGTTTTAAAGGAGATATGGAAGGTTTTGCGTTTTGTACCAGTACGTTTGTTAGTAGGAAGGTAAAACTCTGCATATTACTACGCAACGTTAAAGTGTACCTACAAACCGAATTTGGTGAAGAATCATCAATTTAGGACCCTCTGGTAACAAGAAATCGAAAAACAATCAGTAACAAAAAGCTTCACTGCACTACACATACGCTTTCTGAAATTCTAGCCTTCTATTATCATTTTTGCGACTTTTGTGGTCGTTTTATGTTAGACTTTTATTGGTTTTTGCATACTTGCGTATTTACATGCAATGAACGTTCATACAAAATTTGGAGATGATCCGTCCAAATGGAACGACGTACTGGTACAAAATGCAAAACCTTCCATATCTCCTTTAAAACAAACAGTAGGAAGGTAAAACTCTGCATATTACTACGCAACGTTAAAGTGTACCTACATACCAAATTTGGTGAAGAATCATCAATTTAGGACCCTCTGGTAACAAGCAGTGAAGCTTTTTGTTACTGATTGTTTTTCGATTTCAGTACACATACGCTTTCATACTCTTTTATTGTTTTTTGTGGTCGTTTTATGTTAAAAGTCGCAAAAATGATAATAGAAGGCTAGAATTTTGCATGTAAATACGCAACTATGCAACGAACGTTCGTTTTGTACCAGTACGTCGTTCCATTTGGACGGATCATCTCCAAATTTTGTATAGTATGTAGGTACACTTTAACGTTGTGTAGTAATATGCAGAGTTTTTTTAAAACAAAGAGTAGGAAGGTAAAACTCTGCATATTACTACACAACGTTAAAGTGTACCTACATACTAAATTTGGTGAAGAATCATCAATTTAGGACTCTTTGGTAACAAGAAATCGAAAAAGAATCAGTAAT
>NW_013942600.1:0-569 GCF_000517525.1 Limulus polyphemus
ATATCTACTGGTGTTTAATGTTGGTCTTTGACACTGGTATGTTACTACCTGTTTAAATGTTGTAATATCTACTGTTGTTTAATGTTTTTCTTTGACACTGGTATGTTACTACCTGTTTAAATGTAGTTAATATCTACTGTTGTTTAATGTTTTTCTTTGACACTGGTATGTTACTACCTGTTTAAATGTTGTTAATATCTACTGTTGTTTAATGTTGGCCTTTGACACTGGTATGTTACTACTTGTTTAAATGACATTAATATATACTGTTGTTTAATGTTGGTCTTTGACATTGGTATGTTACTACTTGTTTAAATGTCGTTAATATATACTGTTGTTTAATGTTGTTCTTTGACACTGGTATGTTACTACCTGTTTGAATATCGTTAATAACTACTGTTGTTTAATGTTGGTCTTTGACATTGGTATGTTACTACTTGTTTAAATGTCGTTAATATCTACTGTTGTTTAATGTTTTTCTTTGACACTGGTATGTTACTACCTGTTTAAATGTTGCAACATTAAACAACAGTAGATATTAAATCTTTGACATTGTTATGTTACTACCT
>NW_013942601.1:0-678 GCF_000517525.1 Limulus polyphemus
AAAAATTTGATTATGAAGGACAAAAATATTATACCTCGTCAGTTGGTGCAATTTCCGGAGATCACCCTTCTTTAGTAGCTTAATAACGAGTTCTGTTTTCCAATATTTTGTTGCCTGTTCATTGGTCCACATTTTCTGAAACATCTTGTATAAGTGTTTTGTTATTTTCTAATCCTGAGCTTTCAGAATCTATGGCGAGACATCAACTTTACCACGTGTCTTCCTATTTTTTTAGCTTCTCTAGAATCGTCCTCTATAATGTTGTTAAGACAGATATCTAAGTGTTGTTTAGTGATGTCTGGCATCAAAGAAGGGCCAGATATGTTCAAGATGTAACGGAAATATTCTTTCAATCCTTTTATCTTCTCAATCTAGCTTTATATAAATATGTCATATGTGGTTCGTAGAGATGTGCCCTGATTGGTTCAATAGGCTTCCTTCACCTTCTTCATGATAATGTTTTTGTTTTTTCTTCAGTAGCAAGTCTCTCTATGTACTTTAATGTGTCATGCTTGGCGCTGTTTTTAATTTCTTTGTCTTTTTTTTCTCTATATTCTTGACTGATTCTTTCTCCAAGATATGGTGTCCATTGTGTAGCTTTGTACTCAACTTCAAACAAACAAACTGTTATGATATCCATTCTTTTTTCCTTGTCCTCTTGTACCCAATAACATTCTT
>NW_013942602.1:0-574 GCF_000517525.1 Limulus polyphemus
AGTAACACCTAGGTGTTCATGGAGTACTTGTACCAAGTAAGGCTAAAGATGAGTATGGTGATCATAAATTCCGTAACTAGATCTACATCTAGGTATTCGTGGAGTTGTTGTACCAAATAACGCTCAAGAGAGTATGGTGGTTATATATTCGGTAACTAGAGATACACCTAGGTGTTTATGTAGTAGTTGTACCAAGTAAGGCTACAGATAAGTATGGTGGTTATAAATACTGTAACTAGAGTTAACCTAGGTGTTCATAGAGTAGTTGTACCAAGTAAGGCTAAAGATGAGGATGATGGTTATAAATTGTGTAACTAGAGTTACAACTAAGTGTTCGTGGAGTTGGTGTACCAAATAATGTTAAGGATGAGTATGGTGGTTATAGATTCGGTAACTATAGTTACACCTAGGTGTTCATGGAGTAGTTATGCCAGGTAAAGCTAAAGATGAGTATGGTGGTTATAAATTCGGTAACTAGAGTAACACCTAGGTATTCGTGGAGTTGTTGTATCAAATAACGCTAAAGATGCGTATGGTGGTTACAAATTTGTTTAACTAGAGTTACACCTAGGTG
>NW_013942603.1:0-253 GCF_000517525.1 Limulus polyphemus
CGTTCGTTGCATACTTGCGTACTTACATGCAAAATTCTAGTTTCTATTATCATTTTTGCGACTTTTGTAGTCGTTTTATGTTACTCTTTTATTGTTTTTTCTGAAAGCGTATGTGTACTGCAGTGAAGCTTTTTGTTACTGATTGTTTTTCGATTTCTTGTTACCAGAGGGTCCTAAATTGATAATTCTTCACCAAATTTGGTTTGTAGGTACACTTTAACGTTGCGTAGTAATATGCAGAGTTTTACCTTCC
>NW_013942604.1:0-458 GCF_000517525.1 Limulus polyphemus
TTGCTAAATCGTGTGTCTTCTTATTGAGAGTACACAGTATTGTTAAATCTTGTGTCTTCTTATTGACAGTACACAGTATAGTTAAATCTTATGTCTCCTTATTGACAGTACACAGTATCGTTAAATCTTGTGTCTTCTTATTGACAGTACACAGTATCTTTGAATCTTGTGTCTTCTTATTAACAGTACACAGTATCGTTATATCTTGTGCCCTCTTATTGACAGTACACAGTATCGTTAAATCTTGTGTTTTCTTACTGACAGTACACATTATCGTTGAATATTGTGTCTTCTTGTTGACAGTTCACAGTATTGTTAAATCGTGTGTCCTCTTATTGACAGTACACAGTACCGTTAAATCTTGTGTCTTCTTATTGACAGTGTCAGTAAGAAAACACAAGATTTAACGATACTGTGCAAGATTTAACCCTGTCAATAAGAAGACAGGGGACACAGTA
>NW_013942605.1:0-337 GCF_000517525.1 Limulus polyphemus
TGATACACAACACCACTACCACACCATCATGATCTATAACACTACTAATGGTATATTATATTATATGTCTATCCCCATACAACATGATACACAACACCACCATGATCTATAAAACTACTAATACTATATTATATTCTATGTCTATCCCCATACAACATGATACACAACACCACTACCACACCACCATGATCTATAAAACTACTTATAGTATATTATATTCTATGTCTATCCCCATATAACATGATACACAACACCACTACCACACCACCATGATCTATAAAACTACTAAACTATATTATATTCTATGTCTATCCCCATACAACATGATACACAACAC
>NW_013942606.1:0-573 GCF_000517525.1 Limulus polyphemus
GGACTCTCTGGTAACAAGAAATCGAAAAACAATCGGTAACAAAAAGCTTCACTGCAGTACACATACGCTTTTAGAAAAACCAATAAAAGAGTAACATAAAACGACCACAAAAGTCGTAAAAATGATAATAGAAGGCTTGAATTTTGCATGTAAATACGCAAGTATGCAATGAACGTTCATACAAAATTTGGAGATGATCCATCCTAGTAATATGCAGAGTTTTACCTTCCTATTGTTTGTTTTAAAGGAGTTATGGAAGGTTTTGCGTTTTGCACCAGTACGTCGTTCTATTTTGCAGAGGGGAAGCTTTTGGTTACTGATTGTTTTTCGATTTCTTGTTACCAGAGGGTCCTAAATTTATGATTCTTCACCTGCAGTACACATACGCTTTCAGAAAAGCCAATAAAAGAGTAACATAAAACGACCACAAAAGACGCAAAAATGATAATAGAAGGCTAGAATTTTTGCATGTAAATACGCAAGTATGCAACGAACGTTCTTGAAAAAATTTCGAGAAGATCCGTCCAAATGGAACGAAGTACTGGTACAAAACGCAAAACCTTCCATAACTCC
>NW_013942607.1:0-842 GCF_000517525.1 Limulus polyphemus
AATACATGAAAGACTTAGCAATTTAATGCCTAAATAACTTAGAAAATGCATTTAAAAGGTCGATAATATGGATTCTATCAGTAATTATAGGTTTAAGATTATCCGATAACTTATATTTCTCTATTTAAGCTATTCCTAAAAATATATTGATACCTTACAAACTAAAGGGAATCTTCTCCCTCATCCAAGAAATGTAAGAATTATTTAACCGAAATTCTTGCTTTTAAGTTGACATAAAAACCACATTTTTGGAACGAAATATTATTGCAAAGACTAAGCAACTAGTTTCGTCACTTTAATATGTCCTTTTGAGTCAATACTAGTTTCCTAGTATTTCGTTAATTTGGTTAAAATACAAAACTGGGTATTTTAAACTACTTGTTTTTACAATGCTTTTAACACCTAATAGAAACGTAAATGATGAAAAATAAATTTATAGATACGATTACTTATGGAATACGCCATATTTCTAATCTGTAACCTTCATCAAACATTTTTAATTATTTACTTAATTAGCAAAATACGTAAGCAACATGAGACGATGTGTTTGGTTATCTTTTTGGTTACCTCCTACGAGATATTTAGCGGATCTTTAAAGGTATCTTACAATTAATAGTTGAATTCATACTCCAGTTGGCTAAGCAGCAAATTTAAGGGGTTATAATGTTAAAATTCTAGGCTCGACCCTTAAGGTGAGTGAGCTCAAAGATAAATTAAACTACTTTGCATCTCTGTGTTAAAATGAAACTGAATTTGTAAAACCATGAAGGTTTACACAGTCTTAAGGATACAAAGGCTAATCCTCTATTTATCATATATTTATCAGCGTTTTTAGTGCTTTC
>NW_013942608.1:0-453 GCF_000517525.1 Limulus polyphemus
TCAACGATAATGTGTACTTTCAATAAGAAAACACAAGATTTAACAATAATGTGTCCTGTCAATAAGAAGAAACAAGATTTAACAATACTGTGTACTGTCAATAAGAATACACAAGATTTAACGATACTGTGTGCTGTCAATAAGAAGACACAAGATTTAACGATACTGTGTACTGTCAATAAGTCTTATGTATTCTTATTGACAGTACACAGTATTGTAAAATCTTGTGTGTTCTTATTGATAGTACCCAGTATTTATAAATCTTGTGTCTTCTTATTGACAGAACACAGTTTTGTTAATTCTTGTTTCTTCTTATTGAAACTACACAGTATCGTTAAATCTTGTGTCTTCTTATTGACAGCACACAGTATCGTTAAATCTTGTGTCTTCACACAGTATCGTTAAAACACAGTATCGTTAAATCTTGTGTCTTCTTATTGACAGAAGTTTCAA
>NW_013942609.1:0-345 GCF_000517525.1 Limulus polyphemus
ATTCACTTCACCAATAAATCTTATTTTTGCGAGCAGGATGAAGAGAAACAGTAGTTTTTGAGCGCCACTGATTCTCTTTCAGGCCTCCAAGATGAGATGAGATGATGGCGCTCAGAAGCGATTGCTTCTCTTCATCGCGCTCGTGATAGAAGGGAGTGGCTATGCAAGTCATACATGAGATCGTTTTACCTAAACTCAACGGCCATTAACGGTTTTTCAGAGTGGCGGAATCTAAAAATCCAAGCTAGAGACTTAACCGTGGGGAGAGTGGGATACCCCGTGAAAAACCACTTTCACCGATCAGGCACCGAATAGCCTACCTAAAAATCCAAGCTAGAGACTTAA
>NW_013942610.1:0-200 GCF_000517525.1 Limulus polyphemus
TATGTCCCATACAAGCACCCGTTAGGTCTGTACAGCGTTCTATGTCCCATACAAGCACCCGTTAGGTCTGTACAGCGTTCTATGTCCCATACAAGCACCCGTTAGGTCTGTACAGCGTTCTATGTCCCATACAAGCACCCGTTAGGTCTGTACAGCGTTCTATGTCCCATACAAGCACCCGTTAGGTCTGTACAGCGTTC
>NW_013942611.1:0-404 GCF_000517525.1 Limulus polyphemus
GCAACCATAAAATGTACCTACCATACCAAATTTGGTTAAGAACAATCAATTCAGGACCCTCTGGTAACAAGAAATCGAGAAACAATCGGTAACAAAAAGCTTCAGTGCAGTACACATACGATTTCAAGAAGCCATAAAAAGAGTAACATAAAACGACCACAAAAATCGTAAAACTAAAACTAACAATCTAGAATTTTGTAAAAAAAACGCGCAAAATTGCGGCGAACCTTAATAAAAAAAACTCAAAAAGATTCATCTAAATGGGACTAAGTACTGGTACAAAAAACAAAACCTTCAATAACTCCCTTAAAACGCATCGTAGAAAGGTGAAACTTCGCATGATACTGTGGAACGAACTAGTGAATATACATAGCAAAAAAGGTTAAGATTTATCAATTTAAAAC
>NW_013942612.1:0-327 GCF_000517525.1 Limulus polyphemus
AATAATGTGTCCTGTCAATAAGACGACACAAGATTTAACGATACTGTGTACTGTCAATAAGAAGACACAACATTTAACGATACTGTGTACTGTCAGTAAGAAAACAGAAGATTTAACAATAATGTGTCCTGTCAATAAGAAGACACAAGATTTAACGATACTGCGTACTGTCAGTAAGAAAACACAAGATTTAATAATAATGTGTCCTGTCAATAAAAAGAGATAAGATTTAACAATACTGTGTACTGTCAGTAAGAAAACACAAGATTTAACAATAATGTGTCCTGTCAATAAAGAAGACACAAGATTTAACGATACTGTGCGACT
>NW_013942613.1:0-551 GCF_000517525.1 Limulus polyphemus
TGACACAATTTTGTTAAATCCTGTATCTTCTTATTGACAGGACACAGTATTGTTAAATCCTGTATCTTCTTATTGACAGGAGACAGTATTGTTAAATCTTGTGTCTTCTAATTGACAGTACACAGTTTTGATAAATCCTGTATCTTCTTAATGACAGTACACAGTAATTTTAAATCTTGTTTCTTTTATTGACAGTCACAGTATTGATAAATACTGTATCTTCTTATTGACAGGACACAATATTTTTAAATCCTGTGTCTTTTTATTGACAGGACACAGTATTGTTAAATCTTGTGTCTTCTTATTGAGATTAAACAGTATTGTTAAATCTTGTGTCTTCTTATTGAGAGTACACAGTATGGAAAATCTTGTCCTCTTATTGATAGTACATAGTATTGTTAAATCTTTTGTCTTCTTATTGACAGTACACAGTATTGTTAAATCATGTATCTTCTTATTGACAGTACACAGTATTGTTAAATCTTGTGTCTACTTATTGACAGTACACAGAGCTGATAAATCCTGTATCTTCTTATTGACAGGACACAATA
>NW_013942614.1:0-415 GCF_000517525.1 Limulus polyphemus
TTATACAATGGGAAGAAGATCCATTAAAATATAAAAATCACAGTTGGGTTCCTCTGCTATTATACAATGGGAAGAAGAGCCATTAGAATATAAAAATCAACAGTTAGGTTCCTTTGCTATTAAACAATGGGAAGAAGAGCCATTAAAATATAAAAATCACAGTTGGGTTTCTCTGCTATTATACAATGGGAAGAAGAGCCATTAAAATATAAAAATCAACAGTTAGGTTACTCTGCTATTATACAATGGGAAGAAGAGTGATTAAAATATAAAAATCACAGTTAGGTTCCTTTGCTATTATACAATGGGAAGAATGGCCATTAAAATATAAAAATCAACAGTTAGGTGCCTTTGCTATTATACAATGGGAAGAAGAGCCATTAAAATATAAAAATCAACAGTTAGGTTCCTCTGC
>NW_013942615.1:0-238 GCF_000517525.1 Limulus polyphemus
CTTAGAAATAAGAACTTAACAAGGCCACTTAACGCTAGACCAAAAATCTCACATTAGTTTTAAGCTGATACAACATTACTAAATGGTTCACGATTAGTATTGGAACTAATGAAGTGTGTAAATGTATGTTGAACTTTTCGCCATGGACAGAACTCTGTAATATAAGAGATAGTATATTTAACACAAATATTTTACCCTGACCCTTTGTCTATGTTGGTTTTGGTGTGGTTTACTCTGG
>NW_013942616.1:0-1244 GCF_000517525.1 Limulus polyphemus
AAATACTAAAATAAAGATAAATATTAACTATGAAGTGTTTACTAATACCATGAGAGCGATATTACTACTAAAAAGATAAATATTAATTGTCAAATGTTTACTACTATAATGAGAGCGATATCACTACAGTAAATATAAACTGTTAAGTGTTTACTAATACCATGTAAGCAATATTACTAAAATAAAGATAAATATTAACTATCAAGTGTTTACTAATACCATAAGAGTGATATTACTACAATAAAAATAAATATTAACTATCAAGTGTTTACTAATACTATAAGAGTGAAATTACTACAATAAAAATAAATTTTAAATGTCAAGTATTTACTAATACCATGAGAGCGATATTACTACAATAAATATAAATATAAAATGTCAAGTGTTGACTAATACCATAAGAGCGATATTACTGTAATAAAGATAAATTTTAACTGTCAAGTGTTTACCAATACCATGAGAGTGATATTACTACAATAAAGATAAATATTAACTGTCAAATGTTTACTAATACCATGAGAGCGATATTACTAAAATAAAGATAAATATTAACTGTCAAACACTTAGTAATACCATGACAGCGATATTACTCAAATAAAGATAAATATAAACTGACAAGTGTTTACTAATTCCATGTAAGCGATATTACAACAATAAAGATAAATATTAACTATCAAGTGTTTACTAATACCAAGAGAGCGATATTACTACAATAAAAATAAATATTAAGTATTAAACATTTACTACTACCATGAGAGCGATATCACTACAGTAAATATAAACTGTCAAGTGTTTACTAATACCTTGAGAGCGATATTATTACAATAAAGGTAAATATTAATTGTCAAATATTTACTAATACCATGAAAGCGATATTACTACAATAATGATAAATATTAATTGTCAAATATTTACTAATACCATGAGAGCTATATTACTACAATAAAGATAAATATAATCTGTCAAGTGTTTACTAATACCATTAGAGCGATATTACTACAATAAAGATAAATATATACTGTCAAGTATTTACTAATACCATGTGAGCAATATTACTAAAATAAATATAAATATTAACTATCAAGTGTTTACTAATACCATGGAGAGCGATATTACTAAAATAAAGATAAATTTTAACTATGAAGTGTTTACTAATACCTTGAAAGCGATATTACTACAATAAAGATAAATCTAAACTGTCAAGTGTTTACTAATACCATGAAAGCGATATTACTACAATAAAG
>NW_013942617.1:0-216 GCF_000517525.1 Limulus polyphemus
AAAAATTGTTCATCTCACCATTAGCTAATACCGAACATTCTTACCATTTTATGAGAAACATTATTCATCTAACCATTATTCAATACCAAACATTTTTCATCTAAACTTTAGCGAATGCCAAACATTGTTCATCTAACCATTAGGCAATACCAAACACTGTTCATCTAACCCTTAGCAAATACCAAAACATTGTTCATCTAACCATTAGCCAATACC
>NW_013942618.1:0-501 GCF_000517525.1 Limulus polyphemus
CGTACTTATATTTATTGATATCATCTGACGAAGTTGTAACAGCGGAAAATTGAGCTAATAAAGTTATATTCCGGAGATATAGGTCGTGATTATATTTACTGATATCTCCTGACGAAGTTGTAATAGCGGAAAATTGAGCTAATAAAATTATATTCCGGAGATATAGGTCGTGATTATATTTACTTGATATCTCCTGACGAAGTTGTAATAGCGGAAAATTGAGCTAATAAAGTTATATTCCGGAGATATAAGTCGTGATTATATTTACTGATATCTCCTGACGAAGTTGTAATTTTATTAGCTCAACATTCCGCTGACCTATATCTCCGGAATATAACGGTGATTATATTTATTGATAGCTCTTGACGAAGTTGTAATAACGGAATATTGAGCTAATAAAGTTATATTCCGGGGATATAGGTCGTGGTTATATTTATTGATATCTCCTGACGAAGTTGTAAGAGTGGAATGTTGAGCTAATAAAGTTATATTCCGGGGATA
>NW_013942619.1:0-467 GCF_000517525.1 Limulus polyphemus
ACCAACATGTAGTAAATAATAATTATTAGACCATCATGTAGTTAATAGTAGTTATTAGACCAGCATGTAGTTAATAGTAGTTATTAGAACAACATTTAGTTAATAGTAGTTATTAGACCAACATTTAGTTAATAGTAGTTATTAGACCTACATTTAGTTAATAGTAGTTATTAGACCAACATTTAGTTAATAGTAGTTATTAGACCAACATTTAGTTAATAATAATTATTAAACCAACATGTAGTTAATAATAGTTATTAGACCAATATGTAGTTAGTAGTTATTAGACCAACATGTAGTTAATAGTAGTTATTAGACTAACATTTATTTAATAGTAGTTATTAGACCAACATTTACTTAATAGTAGTTATTAGACCAACATGTAGTTAATAGTAGTTATTAAACCAACATATAGTTAATAGTAGTTATTAGACTAACATTTAGGTTAATAGTAGTTATTAGACCAA
>NW_013942620.1:0-221 GCF_000517525.1 Limulus polyphemus
TAGTACACAGTATCGTTAAATCTTGTGTCTTCTTATTGACAGTACACAGTATTGTTAAATCTTATGGCTTGTTATTGATAGTACACAGTATCGTTAAATCTTGTGTCTTCTTATTGACAGTACTCACTATTGTTAAATATTTTATTTTCTTATTGACAGTACATAGTTTCGTTAAATCTTGTGGCTTGTTATTGATAGTACACAGTATCGTTAAATCTTGT
>NW_013942621.1:0-482 GCF_000517525.1 Limulus polyphemus
GATTTTGCTCAAAAATACTTTAGTACTAGTTTTACAAAAGCAAGAATTTAGCTTTTCATCAAAAATACTTTAGTACTAGTTTTACAATAGTAACAATTTAGCTTTTCGTCAAAAATACTTCAGTACTAGTGTTACAATAATAACAAGTTAGCTTTCCCTCTAAAATACTTCAGTACTATTTTTAAAAAAGCAAGAATTTAGGTTTTCATCAAAAATACTTTAGTACTAGTTTTACAATAGTAACAATTTAGCTTTTCTTCAAAAATACTTCAGTACTACTTTTACAATAGTAAATATTTAGCTTTCTCTCTAAACTAATTCAATACTAGTGTTACAATAGTAACAATTTAGCTTTTCCTCTAAACTAATTCAATACTAGTTTACAAGAGGTAGAATTTAGCTTTTAATAAAAAAACTTTAATACTAGTGTTATAATAGTAACAATTTAGCTTTTCATAAAAAAACTTCAATACTAGTGTTAT
>NW_013942622.1:0-473 GCF_000517525.1 Limulus polyphemus
CATTGTTGTAACAAATGGATACATAATTGTAGCAAAACTTTTGTAGGTGAACCAAAATTATCATTGTTGTAACAAATGAATACGTAATTGTAGCAAACCCTCTTGTAGTTAAAACAAAATGATCATTGTTGTAACAAATGGATACATATTTGTAGCAAATCCTTTTGTAGCTAAACCAAAATTATCATTGTTGTAACAAATGAATACGTAATTGTAGCAAACTTCTTTGTAGGTGAATCAAAATTATCATTGTTGTAACAAATGAATACGTAATTGTAGCAAACCCTTTTGTAGCTAAACCAAAATGATCATTGTTGTAACAAATGGATACATAATTGTAGCAAACCCTTTTGTAGCTAAACCAAAATTATCATTGTTGTAACAAATGAATACGTAATTGTAGCAAACTTCTTTGTAGCTAAACCAAAATTATCATTGTTGTAACAAATGAATACGTAATTGTAGCAAACCCT
>NW_013942623.1:0-230 GCF_000517525.1 Limulus polyphemus
ATAACTTTATTAGCTCTATTTTCCGCTATTACAACTTCGTCAGGAGATATCAATAAATATAATCACGACCTATATCTCCAGAATATAACTTTATTAACTCAATATTCCGCTATTACAACTTCGTCAGGACATATCAATAAATATAATCAAGACTTATATCTCCGGAATATAACTTTATTAGCTAAATTTTCCGCTATTACAACTTGGTCAGGAGATATCAATAAATATAA
>NW_013942624.1:0-303 GCF_000517525.1 Limulus polyphemus
CTATTGAGCTCATGGGCATAAAAGACAGACAGAAAGTATACTTGGCTGACATTGAAGACCATTTCCATATTAGGATTGGACTATCTACTACCAAGGAAGTTTGTAATAGATTTTGATAAAATGACGTTTGGTAACAACAAAGGCCAAGTTCCGGTAACTGTTAAAAGAGAGGTTGAACTAATTAGGTGCCATCAAGCTGAAGTCAAGGTGACTGAAGGAGTTGATGATGATGAAGGGGAACCAGGTATAGATATTAAATCAGAGCAGGAGAAAGACCAAGATTTGAAGCCAATAATTGATTTT
>NW_013942625.1:0-292 GCF_000517525.1 Limulus polyphemus
TGTCAAGTGGTTTTTTCATTTACTATTGAAACATGCTTTGAGATCAATTATTATGAAAGCCTAAATATGATTGAATAGAACTTTAATTATTGGAACTATAATTGTGAATTGAACTTTGATCAGAAATAAGCCCCACATGTGCAGAGACCATATCAGTATGGAGGAGCCCATACTTATTACTTCTTACTATAGACTGTTAATGTTATTAGAACTATAACCATTGGTGAAACTTCCATATATGTATGTTGTGTGTTATTCACTTTATATATGCAGAATTTTATGACATTATTTC
>NW_013942626.1:0-404 GCF_000517525.1 Limulus polyphemus
CTTCTTATTGACAGTACACAGTATTGTTAAATCTTGTGTCTTCTTATTGACAGTACACAGTATTGTTAAATCTTGTGTCTTCTTATTGACAGTACTACAGTATTAGTTAAATCTTGTGTCTTCTTATTGACAGTATACAGTATCGTTAAATCTTGTGTCTTCTTATTCACAGTACACAATATCGTTAAATCTTGTGTCTTCTTACACAGTATCGTTAAATCTTGAGTCTTTTTATTGACAGTACACAGTTTTGTTAAATCTTGTGTCTTCTTATTGAAAGTACATAATGTTGTTAAATCTCTTGTCTTCTTATTGACAGTACACAGTATTGTTAAATCTTGTGTCTTCTTTTTCAATGTACACAGTGTTGTTGAGATTTAGTCAATAAGAAGACACACAGTATT
>NW_013942627.1:0-631 GCF_000517525.1 Limulus polyphemus
ACTACATATTTGGATTGTTTGTTTGTTTCTATTTAATTTTGCGCAAAGATCCTCGACAGCTATCTGCGCTAGCCGTCCCTAACCTAGCAGTGATCTGCCTAATCAACATCCCTCACCGCCAAATCTTGGGCTTCTCTTTTACAAATGAATAATGGGTTTGACCTGGAATTTATAACGCCCCCCCCTTGCTGGTATAAAAAAGATTTGGTTTGTAAAGCTATTGAAAAAAGCTTCCATAATATTTTTAATGGACAAGTGTACGAAACTTTTCCACATAAGGATGAAAGAGGGCACTGAATGTCACTACGTTTAGAAACAAGGCAGAATATAACACCTGTATTATCTGGGATAAAGCAAAGTAGAAACGGCTCAACAAACACCTAGAGCGTGTCATGGCTTGGTGGTTAAGGATCTCGACTCGCAATTGCTACGGTTATGTGTTATATATACTACCTGTAATTGCAACATTTGTTATAGCCGAGTTTAACGTAATGACGCGGAGTATCAGTCTTAATAGTCAGCCGATTCTGTGTGTTAAAACATACTTGATGGTCGACTGTGTGTATCTAGTTTTAATTGCTTATTTGTTCTTCTCAAAAGGTGAAAGAAAGACACCAATCAGAAGAACTTC
>NW_013942628.1:0-294 GCF_000517525.1 Limulus polyphemus
AACTAGTGTACTCTCAGTAAGAAGACACAAGATTTAACTATACTGTGTACTCTCAATAAGAAGACACAAGATTTAACGATACTGTGTACTGTCAATAAGAAGACACAAGCTATAACGATACTGTGTACTGTAACTAAGAAGACACAAGATTTTAACGATACTGTGTACTGTCAATAAGAAAGACGCAAGATTTAACAATACTGGGGTACTTTCATTAAGAAGACACAAGATTTAACGATACTGTGTACTGTCAATAAGAAGACACAGATTTAACAATACTGTGTACTGTACAAT
>NW_013942629.1:0-258 GCF_000517525.1 Limulus polyphemus
ATTGGTTTTGTATACTCTTCATAATGGTTACAGTAAGAGTTAGTGTCAATATCATTGGCTATGTATCCTATTCATAGTGGAAACAGTTAGAGTTAGTGTCAATACCACTGGGTATATATACTCTTTATAGTGGAAACAGTTAGAGTTAGTGACAATTTCATTGGCTATATATACTTTTCTTAGTGGAAAGAGACTGAGAGACAGTATTATTGGTTTTGTAAACTCTCATAGTGGTAACAGTTAGAGTTAGTGTCAATA
>NW_013942630.1:0-1526 GCF_000517525.1 Limulus polyphemus
GGAGTTGTTGTACCAAATAACGCTAAAGATGAGTATGGTGTTTACAAATTCGGTAACTAGAGTTACACTTAGGTGTTTATGGAGTAGTTGTACCAAGTAAGGCTAAAGATGAGTATGGTGGTTATAACTTCTGTATCTAGAGTTACACCTAGGTGTTCATGGAGTAGTTGTGCCAAGTAAAGCTAAACATGAGTATGGTGGTTATAAATTCGGTAACTAGAGTTACACCTAGGTATTAACAACTCCACGCCATACTCATTATAGCGTTATTTGGTACAGCCACTCCACGAACACCTAGCTGTAACTCTAGTTTCCGAATTTGTAACCAACATACTCATCTTTAGCGTTATTTGGTACTGGGTTACACATTCAGTAACTAGAGTTACACCTAGGTGTTGAAGGAGTAGTTGTGCCAAGTAAAGCTAATGATGAGTATGGTGGTTATAAATTCGGTGACTAGAGTTACACCTAAGTGTTCGTGGAGTTGTTGTATCAAATAACGCTAACGATGAGTATGGTGGTTATAAATTCGGTAACTAGAGTTACATCTAGGTATTCGTGTAGTTGTTGTACCAAATAACGCAAAAGAGCCACCATACTCATCTGTAGCCTTACTTGGTACAACTACTCCATAAACACCTAGGTGTATCTCTAGTTACCGAATATATAACCACCATACTAGTTACAGTATTTATAATAGGTTAACTCTTCCATAACACTAGGTGTAACTCTAGTTACAGAATGTGTAACCCATACTCATTTTTTGCGTTATTTGGTACAACAACTCCACGAATACCTAGGTATAACTCTAGTTACCGAATTTATAACCCCCATACTCATCTTTAGCGTTATTTGGTACAACAACTCCACGAACACCTAGGTGTAACTCTAGTTACACAATTTATACCCACCATACTCATCTTTAGCCTTACTTGGTACAACTACTCCATGAACATCCCTAGGTGTTCGTGGAGTTGGTGAACCAAATAATGCTAAGGATGAGTATGGTGGTTATATATTCGGTAACTAGAGATACACCTAGGTGTTTATGGTGTAGTTGTACCAAGTAAGGCTACAGATGAGTATGGTGGTTATAAATACTGTAACTAGAGTTAAACCTAAGTGTTCATGGAGTAGTTGTACCAAGTAAGGCTAAAGATGAGAATGGTGGTTATAAATTCTGTAACTAGATTTACACATAGGTATTCATGGAGTATTTGTGCCAAGTAAGGGCAAAAGATGAGTATGGTGGAAATAAATTCTGTAACTAGAGTTACACCTAGGTGTTCATGGAGTTGTTGTAATAACCCCCATACTCATCTTTAGCGTTATTTGGTTACCGAATTTAACTCTGGTCCATGAACACTTAGGTTGGTACAACTACGTAAAGGCTAAAGATGAGTCTGGTGATTATAAATTCGGTAACTATAATTACACCTAGGTGTTCATGGAGTAGTTTTGCCAAGTAAAGCTAAAGATGAGTATGGTGGTTAAAAATTCGGTAACTAGAGTTACATCTAGGTATT
>NW_013942631.1:0-297 GCF_000517525.1 Limulus polyphemus
ATCCTAATATGCATTCGTCTTCAATGTCAGCCAAGTATACTTTCTGTCTGTCCTTTATGCCCATGAGCTCAGTAGTACCCACACTGGTCCCCACAATCTTGTAGAATGTCCTGTCACACCATAAAGCTTCTCTATGGCTTCTGGTACTCCTTCGTGATTTAACACCTTGATGCTCACTAGTGTTTGCTGAGATGCAGAATCTATGACAAAGTTGCACCTTTGGCCATCCAGCTTTCCTGTCACATAGACACTGTGTGTGCTTGGCATTTTACACCTAGCTGTAGGGACTTTCATGAT
>NW_013942632.1:0-666 GCF_000517525.1 Limulus polyphemus
AAGACGTCATGGCCTTTTATATGTTGGAATTTTGTTTGGATGATGTTATTCTTAAAGCTCTTCCTTGTTTATAATATAATTGAAGACAAAAAACAACAACAGCAATGTCGACACTAACCGAAATTTGGATAAGAGATTATGAAATAACTATTGGGAATTTTGATAAAAGGATCTCTATTTTGAAAGTCTTACATCAAAGGCATCTTTGTATTTAAATATGAAGAAAAACAATTTTTTTCAAAATTTCGGAAAAAACATGGGCTATAGCCTTTGGTTTTTGGTGAAAATATGATTTTTTTTGGAAAATGAAAAAAAGTGTTTTTTTGACGCAAAATTAATAGAAAAATATCCGATAGTGCTTATTGATCGGAAAACTCAGTTATTTCATAATCTCTTATCCAAATTTCGGTTAGTGTCGACTTTGCTGTTGTTGTTTTTTTGTCTTCAATTATATTATAAACAAGGAAGAGCTTTAAGAATAACATCATCTAAACAAAATTCCAACATATAAAAGGCCATGACGTCTTCTTATCAAATAAACTCCACCTTTTGGATTGTTTTTACTCTGGGTTAGCGAAAGTGTATTTTCTTTTGGCATTTATAGTGACATAACGTTTTTCGTCAATGCAATAATGTCTCAATTTTATCAAGGGCATCTTTGTATTG
>NW_013942633.1:0-302 GCF_000517525.1 Limulus polyphemus
AGTTTTAATGTCATCATACACCAAGTTGTTGTTTATAGCTATTATCATACAATATGTCCACCCCAGTCGTAGTGTCATCATACAACAAAATATTGTTTATAGCTATTATCATACAATATGTCCACCCTAATTCTAGTGTCATTAGATATTTTTATAGCTATTATCATACAATATGTCCACCGTTGTTCTAGTGTCATCATACACCAAGATGTTGTTTATAGCTATTATCATACAATATGTCCATTCTAGTTCTAGTGTCATCATACACCAATTTGTTGTTTATAGCTATTATCATACAATAT
>NW_013942634.1:0-308 GCF_000517525.1 Limulus polyphemus
TTTGCTGGAGTATATCCAGTGGCTTCATGCACTGCTGTCCTATAGGCCATCAACAGTGGAGGGAGTAAGACATCCCAGTCATCTTGGTGGCTATTACAAAACTTTTTCAATTCCTGTCCCAATGTCCAATTGTACTTTTCTACCATACCCTCAGACTGTGGGTGAAGTGGCATTGTCCTGGTCTTTTGTATGCCAAACAAGTTGCAGCCTTCATGGAGCACAGCTGATTCTAAGTTACGGTCTTGATCTGAATGCAGTTTGTATGGTATACCAAACCTAAAGAAGGAATCACTAATAGCCGAAGCTAC
>NW_013942635.1:0-344 GCF_000517525.1 Limulus polyphemus
CACCTTCCACATTTACATACGTTTTCCCATTAAGATGGTGTTGTAGCGAATGAAAAAGATGGTAATCTGATGGTACCATATCTGGAGAATATGGTGGGTGGGGGAGAACTTCCCAACCCAACTCCATAATCTTGTGTTGCGTCAAACGTGCCACATGTGAACGTGCATCGTCGTGGAGAAGAACATCTTTCCAATTGACGAGTGAAGGGTGTTTCTAATGAAGGGCTTCATTTAAACGTTCCAATTGCTGACTATATATCTCTGCATTGAGAGTTCGCTGTGGATTGAGGAGTTCGAAATGAATTACTCCTTTGATGTCCCACCAAATCCAAAGCATCACTTTC
>NW_013942636.1:0-223 GCF_000517525.1 Limulus polyphemus
ATAACAATAGTAGTTTTTTTCTTTTAAAAACATAACTATTTATAATGCTCCCTAAATAATAAAAAAAATAAATTACAGTGAAAGCAATAAAGATTTTGTAGGTTTTGAACCAAACTAAATAACAGTAAACCTTTTTTTGATTTACGGTATTTTCTTATTTTGATGTTTTGAACTCTTTTGTGCTTAGAACAATATATACTAATTTTTAAAGTATCAAACTGAA
>NW_013942637.1:0-470 GCF_000517525.1 Limulus polyphemus
TTTTGTGTGTTAGACACGTTTAGAGGATGAGTATTGTGGTGTGTTAGACACTTTTAGAGGATGAGTATTGTTGTGTGTTAGACACATTTAGAATATAAGTATTGTAGTGTTAGCCACATTTAGAGGATGAGCATTGTGGTAGGTTAAATACGTTTAGAGGATTAGTATTGTGGTATGTTAGACACGTTTAGAGGATGAGTATTGTGGTGTGTTAGACACGTTTAGAGGATGAGTATTGTGGTGTCTTAGACACGTTTACGGGTGTATAACACACCACAATACTCATCCTCTAAACGTGTCTAACACACCACAATAGTCATCCTCTAAACGTGTCTAACACACCACAATACTAATCCTGTAAACGTGGCTAACAACACAATACTTATATTCTAAATGTGTCTAACACACCACAATACTCATCCTCTAAACGTGTCTAACACAAAAATTTACTCATGATTAGAGGATGAGTA
>NW_013942638.1:0-1105 GCF_000517525.1 Limulus polyphemus
TGTATTTGCTATCATAATTACTTTACCCGTATCAGAATCTTAAGGTTCTGTATTTACTAACATAATTACATTACCCGTATTATGTTCTGAAGTTTCTGTATTTAATATTATAATAACATTACCCTTCCCGGGGTCTGAAGGTCCTATATTTACTATCATAACTAAATTACCCGTATCAGGATCTGAAGGTTCTGTATTTACTATCATAGTTACATTACTCGTATCAGGGTCTGAAGGTTCTGTATTTACTATCATAATTACATTACCCATATCAGGGTCTGAAGGTCCTGTATTTACTATCATAATTACATTACCCGTATTAGGGTCTGAAGGTCCTGTATTTGCTATCATAATTACATTACCCGTATCAGGATCTGAAGGTCCTGTATTTGCTATCATAATTACATTACCCGTATCAGGGTCTGAAGGTCTTGTATTAACTATCATAATTACATTACCCGTATCAGGGTCTGAAGGTTCTATATTTAATATCATAATTACATTAGCCGTATCAGGGTCTCAAGGTTCTGTATTTACTATCATAATTACATTACCGTATCAGGGTCTGAAGGTCCTGTATTTGCTATCATAATTACATTACCCATATCAGGGTCTCAAGGTCCTGTATTTACTATCATAATTACATTACCCATATAAGGGTCTGAAGGTCCTGTATTTGCTATCATAATTACATTACCCGTATCAGGGTCTCAAGGTTCTGTATTTACTATCATAGTTACATTACCCATATCAGGGTCTGAAGGTTTTGTATTTGCTATCATAATTACATTACCCGTATCAGGGTCTGAAAGTTGTGTATTTACTATCATAATTACATTACCCATATCAGGGTCTGACGGTCCTGTATTTACTATTATAATTACATTACCGTATCAGGGTCTGAAGGTCCGGTATTTGTTATCATAATTACATTACCCGTATCAGGGTCTCAAGGTCCTGTATTTACTATCATAATTACATTACCCGTATCAGGGTCTGAAGGTCCTTTATTTCCTATCATAATTACATTACCCGTATCAGTGTCTGAAAGTCCTTTATTTGCTATCATAATTACATTACCCGTATCAGGGTCTGAAGGTCCTAT
>NW_013942639.1:0-229 GCF_000517525.1 Limulus polyphemus
AAAGTACACCAATGTAGTACATAATCAAGATAACCTACACAGTTGACGTATGTGGAAAACATAGGGAAACACACATGGGAAAATCGCTTACCCAATTTAATCACCTGAAGTACTCCAACGCAGTACATAATCAAGATAACCTACACAGTTGACGTATGTGGAAAACATAGGAAAACAAAAATGGGAAAAACGTTTACCCATGTTAATCACCTGAAGTACTCCAATGTAG
>NW_013942640.1:0-392 GCF_000517525.1 Limulus polyphemus
TGACTATGTGGACAATTCCTTCCCGCCAGTTAGTGTGACTATGTGAACAATTCCTTCCCGCTCTCGTTAGTGTGACCACGTGAACAATTCTTTCCCGTTCGTTAGTGTGATCATGTGAACAATTCTTTCCCGTTCGTTAGTGTGATTATGTGAACAATTCCTTCCCGCCAGTTAGTGTGACCATGTGAACAATTCCTTCCCGCCAGTTAGTGTGATTATGTGAACAATTCCTTCCCGCCAGTTAGTGTGACCATGTGAACAATTCCTTCCCGCCAGTTAGTGTGACTATGTGAACAATTCCTTCCCGCCAGTTAGTGTGACTATGTGGACAATTCCTTTCCGCCAGTTAGTGTGATCATGTGAACAATTCCTTCCCGCTCGTTAGTGTGACC
>NW_013942641.1:0-369 GCF_000517525.1 Limulus polyphemus
ATTCTTATTGACAGTACAATGTATTGATAAATCCTATATATTCTTATTGACAGGACACAGTATTGATAAATCCTGTATCTTCTTATTGACAGGACACAGTATTGTTAAATCTTGTGTCTTCTTATTGACAGTACACAGTATTGATAAATCCTGTATCTTCTTATTGACAAGACACAGTATTGTTAAATCTTGTGTCTTCTTATTGACAGGACACATTATTGTTAAATCTTGTGTTTTCTTACTGACAGTACACATTATTGTTGAATATTGTGTCTTCTTGTTGACAGTTCACAGTATTTTTAAACGTGTGTCCTCTTATTGACAGTACACAGTTTTGTTAAAACTTGTGTCTTCTTATTGAAGTAACAC
>NW_013942642.1:0-354 GCF_000517525.1 Limulus polyphemus
CCTTACTTGGTACAACTACTCCATAAACACCTAGGTGTAACTCTAGTTACCGAATTTATAACCACCATATTCATCTTTAGCCTTCCTTGGTACAACTACTCCATAAACACCTAGGTGTAACTATAGTTACCGAATTTACAACCATCATACTCATCTTTAGCCTTACTTGGTACAACTACTCCATGAAAACCTAGGTGTAACTATAGTTACCGAATTTATAACCACCATACTCATCTTTAGCGTTATTTGGTACAACAACTCCACGAACACCTTGGTGTAACTCTAGTTACCGAATTTATAACCACCATAATCATCTTTTGCCTTACATGGTACAACTATTCCATGAACACCTAG
>NW_013942643.1:0-1256 GCF_000517525.1 Limulus polyphemus
GATATAAAATTGAGTAGTAGGAGTGATGATAACAGAGACAACCAATCAAAAGCCAAAATATGTGTTACAATGCAAGGGACTAGTTACTCATCAAATCTGTGCTGATAAACATCCAGAAACAAACAATTGTAACAAAGGTCAGGAGAACAAAGACCTTATGATTTATGAAGAGTTACAATATGAAAAAAAAAAGTTAAATTATCACTTCTAGGAGAGTTCGAACCATCGGAATTCTACTGACCTAAACGAATGTTTCAGAATAAACGATAATACAGGCCTGCGAATTTAAACTTCGTAAAACTTGTTTTGGTTTTAATAACGGACTTTTCATAATTTAGCTATGCAGATTTCGATAATAATATTCATTTTTTTCTGTCACCTAAGGATATGTTACAAATCGATAATAATAAAAAAGCTCTTACTTAGATCAAGTTATTATTTCGTTTATCATAATGAACATTTTTTATTATCATGTTCATTATGTTTGGGTTCTAGAACGATCGATAGGACTCTCACGTCGCGATTGGTGTAGAGAAATCTACAGCTAGTGATTGTCAAAATTTGAAGCATAACGAGATGTTACCCGATTTCAGTGAAAATGATTCACTTATGTAGAAGTACATATGACGTCTTGTGAAAAATCTGTACGTGATGGAGAAAGATGGATATCATCTTTGGATTCAGAGTACAGGAATTATTGTAGAACATGTAAAAGGTTTTATTGTCTTGAAATATCGCAGACCTGTGTTATCATTGGAGGCCGCCATATTTATGCAGTTTGTTTACAACATATAGACATGGTTTTATATTAATAATTCAGATTCAAAAGGTGGCATGAAACTTTATTTTTCTTTGCTTAAGAGATTAGAAGTCTAAAAGACTTTGAGAAAAGTCAAATAAAATTTAGCAGTTATTTCTCTTAGACTATTTTCTGATACTTAACAATATTTCAAATAAATCTTTCTTCCCTTATTATTTTATAAATTATGATATAATTTTTCTGCCAGGACTAAGAACTTCCTGGAAACTAGGTTCACAGATTCCTATACTTTTTCCAGCTCTACTCTTACTCTTCTTACAAAATCAAAATGATTAATTATTATTTACATTTTATTATTCGTGATTTAAAGATGTATTGTAATTTACACATGTATTAGTTTTTATATATGATAACACAAGTGCTGGAAACCCAATTTAAGTTTACTGTAGCATTAAACAACGTGTTTCTAAATAGTTCTTGTGTTTCTAAATAGTTC
>NW_013942644.1:0-644 GCF_000517525.1 Limulus polyphemus
TGGTTATAAATTCGGTAACTAGAGTGACACCTAAGTTTTCATAGAGTAGTTGTTCCAAGAAAGGCTAAAGCTGAGTAAGGTGGTTATAAATTCGGAAACTAGAGTTACACCTAGATGTTCATGGAGTAGTTGTACCAACTAAAGCAAAAGATGTGTATGGTGGTTATAAATTCGGGAACTAAAGTTACACCTAGTTGTTCGTGGAGCTGTTGTACCAAATAACGCTACAGATCAGTAGGATGGTTATAAATTCAGTAACTAGAGTTACACCTAATTGTTCATGGAGAGGTTGTACCAAGTAAGGCTAAAGATGAATATGGTGGTTTTAAATTCGGTTACAAGAATTGACACCTAATTGAATTTATAACCAACCTATTCGTCTTTAGCATTACTTGGTACAACTACTCCATGAACACCTAGGTGAGAATGGTGGTTATAAATTCGGTAACTAGAGTGACCCCTAAGTGTTCATGGAGTAGTTGTACCAAGTGACACTAAAGATGAATATGGTGGGTATAAATTCTGTAACTAGAGTTACACCTAAGTGTTCATGGAGTTGTTGAACCAAATAACTCTAAAGATGAGTATGGTGGTTACAAGTTCGGTAAAAAGAGTTACACCTAGGTGTTTATGGAGTAGTTGTA
>NW_013942645.1:0-204 GCF_000517525.1 Limulus polyphemus
ATCTTGTGGCTTGTTATTGACAGTTCACAGTATCGTTAAATCTTATGGCTTGTTATTGATAGTACACCGTATAGTTAAATCTTGTGTCTTCATATTGACAGTACACAGCATTGTTAAAATTTGTGTCTTTTTATTGATAGTACACAGTATCGTTAAATCATGTGTTTTCTTATTGACAGTACACAGCATTGTTAAAACTTGTGT
>NW_013942646.1:0-939 GCF_000517525.1 Limulus polyphemus
GACTGTATTAAATAGGACCCAATACCTAGTATCGTTCTATGACCCACTGTTGACTTTAGTCTGCAGACAATGTGTTTATTAACTCATCTATTTACAACATATCTTCATTGGTTTCCTCAAGTCTGAGTGGATTAAATAGATCCAATAACAATTATCGTTCTATGACCCACTGTTGACTTTACGGGTTAAATAAGACCCAAGAGCTAGTATCGTTCTATGACCCACTTTTGACTTTAGTCTGTAGCCAGTTTGTTAATTAACTAATATATTTACAACATATCTACACGTGTTTGTTTAAGACCGAATGGATTAAATAGGACCCAATAGCTAGTATCGTTCTAGGACCCACTGTTGACTTTCGTCTGCAACCAATAGGTTTATTAACTCATATTTTTACAACATATCTACATGTGTTTGTTTAAGACCGACTGGGTTAAATAAGACCCAATAGCTAGTATCGTTCTATGACCCACTGTTGACTTTAGTCTGTAGCCAGTTTGTTAATTAACTCATATATTTACAACATATCTACACGTGTTTGTTTTAGACCTACTGGATTAAATAGGACCCAACAGCTAGTATCGTTCTATGACCCACTGTTGACTTTAGTCTGCAGCCAATGTGTTTATTAACTCATCTATTTACAACATATCTTCATAGGTTTCCTCAAGTCCGAGTGGATTAAATAGATCCAATAACAATTAACGTTCTATGACCCACTGTTGACTTTAGTCTGTAGCCAGTTTGTTAATTAACTCATATATTTATACATATCTACACGTGTTTGTTTAAGACCGACTGGATTAAATAGGACCCAATAGCTAGTATCGTTCTAGGACCCACTGTTGACTTTCGTCTGCAACCAATAGGTTTATTAACTCATATTTTTACACCATATCTACATGTGTTTGTTAAAGACCGACTTGGTTAAATAGGACC
>NW_013942647.1:0-284 GCF_000517525.1 Limulus polyphemus
TGGTAAGATTAAATAGAGAAACAAAGAATAACAAAATGCTTCACTGCAGTACAAATACGCTTCAACGAAAGCCAATAAAGTAATAACAAAAAACGACCTAAAATTTGGAAAACTAATACTACAAAGTTACAGATGTGCTCATAAATACGTAAGGACGTGACGAACCTTCATAAAAAATTTAGAGAAGATCCATTGAAATTTGATGAAGTACTTGTATAAAACGCAAAACCGGTCATAACTCCCTTAAAACGAAGAGTAGCATGGTGAAACTTTGCATGTAATTT
>NW_013942648.1:0-399 GCF_000517525.1 Limulus polyphemus
TTCTATAGTTGGAATTTTGTTTGAATGATGTTATTCTTAAAGCTCTTCTTTGTTTATAATATAATTGAAGACAAAAAAACAACAACAGTAAAATCGACACTATCCGAAAGTTTGATAAGAGATTATGAAATAACTATTAGAGATTTGATAAAAGGATCTCTATTTTGATAGTCTTACATCAAGGGCATCTTTTTGTTGAAATATGAAGAAAATCTATTTTTTTCAAAATTTGGGAAAAACATGGGCTATAGCCTTTGGTTTTAGGTGAAAATATGAATTTTTTAGGAAAATGGAAAAAAGTGTTTTTTTGACGCAAAATTAATAGAAAAATACCCGACAGTGTTTATTCGTCGAAATTATGAAATTTGAAACATTATAGCATTGACGAAAAACATTATC
>NW_013942649.1:0-391 GCF_000517525.1 Limulus polyphemus
TTTATAATCATGTAACCAAATTTGGAGTGAGTTAGTAGCCTGTGAAGAATTTGTGTAGTCTCTCCATATAAAGAAAGGTTTATAATCATGTAACCAAATTTGGAGTGAGTTAGTAGCCTGTGAAGAATTTGTGTAGTCTCTCCATATAAAGAAAGGATTATTATCATGTAACCAAATTTGGAGTGAGTTAGTAGCCTATGAACAGTTTGTGTAGTCTCTCCATGTAAAGAAAGGTATTATTATCATGTAACCAAATTTGGAGTGAGTTAGTAACCTATGAACAATTTGTGTAGTCTCTCCATGTAAAGAAAGGATTATTATCATGTAACCAAATTTGGAGTGAGTTAGTAACCTATGAACAATTTGTGTAGTCTCTCCATGTAAAGAAAGG
>NW_013942650.1:0-376 GCF_000517525.1 Limulus polyphemus
ACCAAGAAAGGCTAAAGATGAATATGGTGAATATAAATTCGGTAACTAGAGTTACACCTAAGTGTTCATGGAGTTGTTGTACCAAATAAGGCTAAAGATGAGTATGGGGGTTATGAATTCGGTAACTATAGTTACACCTAGGTGTTCATGAAGTAGTTATACCAAGTAAGGCTAAAGATGAATATGGTGGTTATAAATTCGGTAACTAGAGTTACACCTAGGTGTTCATGGAGTTGTTGTACCAAAAAACGCTAAAGATGCGTATGGTGGTTACAAATTAAATAACTAGAGTTACACATAGGTGTTTATGGAGTAGTTGTACCAAGTAAGGCTAAAGATGAATATGGTGGTTATAAATTCGGAATAATTAGAGTTA
>NW_013942651.1:0-1362 GCF_000517525.1 Limulus polyphemus
AATTTTACGGGACATTTCTTCTTCCGTACTGGTCTCCATCTCGTTGGCTTCTGCTTCATAGGGGGTTCATCTGCTTCATCAGGAAATGTCCTATCGTCGTTAACAGTCACATCAGTGGTAGTAACTTCATCAAGAGGTTCACTGTCTCCCTTCTCAAAACTGAGTAAAGTTTCTTCTTTGACAGTTGCTTTTTCAGGTGACACGTCTTCAGCAGCATCATTTGTTCTGTTGTTCACTTCGTCCCAACTGAAATGTCCTGGACCGTGATAACACCAAAACCTGTTGGCATGCACCACTTTTGGCTTACCTCGCCGACCACATTTTATCCGGAAAGTCACATCTGAGAAACGATCCACTATGTCATATGGACTTTCCCATGGAGAAGACAACTTAGGAGACTTCCCTTTGGTCTTCCTGAGATTATACAACCACAACTTGTCTCCTGGTTCAAAGCTGACTTCAGTAGATCTCTTATCATAAGATAGCTTCATCGAATCAGCTAACGTTTTCAAGTTTGAACGCACTTGATGGTGAATATCATCCATCCTTTCCGATAACACTTTCACAAACTCTGACACATTCTCAGGCAACTCTTGATAAGGTGGGCGTCCTTAATGCTTGGGTCCCCTTTTAGCACTACATGTACTGCATGTTCTGCACCATTCTTCCACATCTCGCCTCATACCTATCCAGTAAAATCTTTGTCGTACGTGACTCAATGTTTTCTTAATTCCGAGATGTCCTCCTGTTAAATTATCATGGGATTCACACAACACAACTTCCCGTAACTTCCTCGGTATAACTGTTTGCCAATTCGTCACTTTCCCAACTGTAGTTTCCCATCTCCATACAAGAATACCATCTTCAAGCTTTAACTAGTCCCATTGCATCCAATAGTGCTTTCTCACGGGGCTTAGACTAGACACCTTCTCCCAAGCAGGGCGCAAAACACTTGATTTTAGAAAATCAATTATTGGCTTCAAATCTTGATCTTTCTCCTACTCTGCTTTAATATCTATACCTGGTTCCACTTCGTCATCATCAACTTTTTCAGTCACTTTGACTTCACCTTGATGGCACCTAATTAGTTCAACCTCTCTTTTAACAGTTACCAGAACTTGGCCTTTGTTATTCCCAAACGTCATTTTGTCAAAATCAATTACAAACTTCCTTGATAGTAGATAGGCCAATCCTAATATGCATTCGTCTTCAATGTCAGCCAAGTATACTTTCTGGCTGTCCTTTATGCCCATTAGCTTAATAGTTACCCACACTGGGCCCCACAATCTTGTAGAATGTCCTGTCACACCATAAAGCTTCTGTATGGCTTCTGGTACTCCTTCGTGATCTAACACCTTGATG
>NW_013942652.1:0-508 GCF_000517525.1 Limulus polyphemus
ATAAATTCAATAACTAGAGTTACACCTAGGTGTTCGTGGAGTTTTTGTACCTAATAACGCTAGAGATGACTATGGGGTTACACATTCAGCAACTAGAGTTACACCTAGGTGTTCAAAGAGTAATTGTACCAAGTAAGGCTAAAGATGAGTATGGTGGTTATACATTCGGAAACTAGAGTTACTCAAATAACGCTACAGATGAGTATGGTTGTTATAAATTCGGTATCTAGAGTTACACCTAGGTTTTCGTGGAGTTGTTGTACCAAATAACGCTAAAGATGAGTATGTGGTTATAAGTCGGTAACTAGAGTTCGAACACCTAGGTGTTGGAGTTGCTCCACCAATTAACGCTAAAGATGAGTATGGGGTTACACATTCGGTAACTAGAATTACAGCTAGGTGTTCGGGGAGTTATTGTACCAAATAACGCAAAAGATGAGTATGGTGGTTACAAATTCGGTAACTAGAGTTACACATTGTTCTTCGTGGAGTTGTTTTACCAGATGAC
>NW_013942653.1:0-926 GCF_000517525.1 Limulus polyphemus
AGTACACAGTATTGTTAAATATTTTGTCTTCTTATTGACAGTACACAGTTTCGTTAAATCTTGTGTTTTCTTATCGACAGTGAACAGTATTTTTAAATTCTGTGTCTTCTTATTGACAGTACACAGTATCGTTAAATCTTGTGGCTTGTTATTGATAGTACACAGTTTCGTTAATTCTTGTCTTCTTTTTGATAGTACATAGTATTGTTAAATCTTGTGCTTCTTATTGACAGTACACAGTATTGTTAAATCTTGTGTCTTCTTATTGACAGTACACAGTATTGCACGATATTTAACAATAAGAAGAAACGATACTATGTACTGTAAATCTTATGGCAAGATTTAACGATACTGTGTACTATCAATAACAAGTGTCAATAAGAATTTAACGATACTGTGTATTGTCAATAAAAAGACACAAGTTTTAACAATGTTGTGTACGTGTACTGTCAATAAAAAGACACAAGTAACGATACAACAAGATTTGTTTTCTTATCGAAAGTGAACAGTAGTGTTAAATCTAGTGTCTTCTTATTGACAGTACACAGTATTGTTAAATCTCGTGTCTTTTTATTGACAGTACACAGTATCGTTAAATCTTGTGGCTTGTTAGTGATAGTACACAGTATTGTTAAATCTTGTCTTCTTTTTGATAGTACATAGTATTGTTAAATCTTGTGTCTTCTTATTGACAGTACACAGTATTGTTAAATCTCGTGTCTTCTTATTGACAGTACATAGTATCGTTAAATCTTTTGGCTTGTTAGTGGAATTTAACAATCCTATGTACTATCAATAAGAAGACAAAATTTAACGATACTGTGTACTATCACTAACAAGTCAAAAGATTTAACGATATTATGTACTGTCAATAAGATGACACGAGATTTAACAATACTGTGTACTGTCAATAAGAAGACACAATT
>NW_013942654.1:0-1127 GCF_000517525.1 Limulus polyphemus
ATACCAAATTTGGTGAAGAATCATCAATTTAAGACCCTCTGGTAACAAGAAATCGAAAAAGAATCAGTAACCAAAAGCTTCCCTGCAGTACACATACGCTTTCAGAAAAGCCAATAAAAGAGTAACATAAAACGACCACAAAAGTTGCAAATATGATAATAGAAGGCTAGAATTTTGCATGTAAATACGCAAGTATGCCCAAATTTTGTATGAACGTTCTTTTTATGGAAGGTTTTGCGTTTTGTACCAGTACGTCGTTCCATTTGGACGGATCATCTCTCCTTTTGTTTGTTTTAGAGTTTTACCTTCCTACTACACTTTAACGTTGCGTAGTAATATGCAGAGTTTTTTCTTCACCAAATTTGGTATGTAGGTCATCAAGTTACCAGAGGGTCCTAAATTCGATTTCTTATGTGTACTGCAGTGAAGCTTTTGGTTACTGATTGTTTAAATTTGGTGAAGAATCATCAATTTAGGACCCTCTAGTAAAAGGAAATCGAAAAACAATCAGTAACAAAAAGCTTCACTGCACTACACATACGCTTTCAGAAAAGCCAATAAAAGAGTAACATAAAATGACCACAAATGTCGCAAAAATGATAATAGAAGGCTAGAATTTTGCATGTAAATACGCAAGTATGCAACGAACGTTCTTGAAGAAATTTCAAGAAGATCCTTCCAAATGGAACGAGTACTGGTACAAAACGACAAACGTTCCATAACTCCTTTAAAACAATCAGTAGGAAGGTAAAACTCTGCATATTACTACGCAACGCTGTTCAAATGGAACGACGTACTGGTACAAAACGCAAAACTTTCCATAACTCCTTTAAAACAAACAGTAGGAAGGTAAAACTCTGCATATTATTACGCAACGTTAAAGTGTACCTACATACCAAATTGGTGAAGAATCATCAATTTAGGACCCTCTGGTAACAAGAAATCGAAAAACAATCAGTAACCAAAAGCTTCACTGCAGTACACATACGCTTTCAGAAAAGCCAATAAAAGAGTAATTTTATGTTACTCTTTTATTGGGGACCACAAAATTGCGACTAGCCTTCTATTATCATTTGAATTTTGCATGTAAATACGCAAGTATGCAACGAACCTTACTGAACAAATTA
>NW_013942655.1:0-683 GCF_000517525.1 Limulus polyphemus
ACACAGTGTTGATAAATCCTGTATCTTCTTATTGACAGGACACAGTATTTTTAAATCTTGTGTCTTTTTATTGACGGTACACAGTGTTGATAAATCCTGTATCTTCTTATTGACAGGACACAGTATTTTTAAATCTTGTGTCTTTTTATTGACGGTACACAGTATCGTTAAATCTTTTGGCTTGTTATGATAGTACACAGTATCGTTAAATCTTTTTTCTTCTTATTGACAGTACATAGGTATTGATAAATTCTTTATCTTCTTCTTGACAGAACACAGTATTGTTAAATTATGTCTTCTTATTGACACCTGTCAATAAGAAGATACAGGATTTATCAATACTGTGTACTGTCAAAAATAAGATACAGGATTTATCAATACTGTGTATTGTCAATAAGAAGACATCATTTATCAATACTGTGTACACACAGTATTGATAAATCCTGTATCTTTTTATTGACAGGACACAGTATTGTTAAATCTTGTGTCTTCTTATTGACAGTACACAGTATTGATAATCCTGTATCTTCTTATTGACAGGTTAAATCCTGTATCTTCTTATTGACAGGACACAGTATTGTTAAATCTTGTCTCTTCTTATTGACAGTACACAATATTGTTAAATCTTGTGTCTTCTTATTGACAGTACACAGTATTGATAAATCCTGTATCTTCTTATTGAC
>NW_013942656.1:0-312 GCF_000517525.1 Limulus polyphemus
ATTTAACGATACTGTGTAATGTCAATAAAAATACACAAGATCTAACGATACTGTGTACTTTCAATAAGAAGACACAAGATTTAACGATACTGTGTACTGTCAATAAGAAGACACAAGATTCAACTATATTGTGTACTGTCAATAAGAAGACACAATATTCGACGATAATGTGTACTGTCAGAAGAAGACACAAGATTTAACGATACTGTGTACAGTTATTGACAAGACACAAGATTTAACAATAGTCTTCTTTTTGACAGTACACAGTATCGTTAAATCTTGTGTCTTCTTATTGACAGTACACAGAACAAG
>NW_013942657.1:0-364 GCF_000517525.1 Limulus polyphemus
GACACAAGATTTTACGATACTGTGTACTGTCAATAAGAAGACACAAGATTTAACGATACTGTGTACTGTCAATAAGAAGACACAAGATTTAACGATACTGTGTACTGTCAATAAGAAGACACAAGATTTAACGATACTGTGTACTTTCAATAAGAAGACACAAGATTTATCGATACTGTGTACATTCAATAAGAAGACACAAGATTTAACGATACTGTGTACTGTCAATAAGAAGACAGAAGATTTAACGATACTGTGTACTGTCAATAAGAAGACACAAGATTTAACGATACTGTGTACTTTCAATTGTCTTCTTCAATGTTGTTAAATCTTGGTACTGTCAATAATTGTCTTCAAGATTTAA
>NW_013942658.1:0-803 GCF_000517525.1 Limulus polyphemus
AATCACCATACTCATCTTTAGCCTTACTTGGTACAACTACTCCATGAACACTTAGGTATAACTATATTTTACCGAATTTATAACCACCATATTCATCTTTAGCGTTATTTGGTAAAACAAATCCACGAAAACCTAGGTGTAACTCTAGTTACTGAATTTAAAACCACTACACTCATCTTTAGAAAGATGAGTATAGTGGTTATAAATTCGGTAACTAGAGTTACACCTAGGTGTTCGTGGAGTTGTTGTGCCAAGTAAGGAAATAACGCTGGTACAACTAACTCCACCTAGGTGTTCTGTAACTTTAGTTACCGAATTTATAACCACCATACTCATCTTTAGACTTACTTGGTACAACTACTCCATAAACACCTAGGTGTAACTATAGTTATAAGTTCGGTAACTATAGTTACACCTAGGTTTTCATGGAGTAGTTGTACCAAGTAAGGCTAAAGATGAGTATGGTGTTTATAAATTCGGTAACCACCATACTCATCTTTAGCGTTATTTGGTACAACAACTCCACGAATACCTAGGTGTAACTCCTGTTACCGAATTTGTAACCACCATACTCATCTTTAGCGTTATTTGGTACAATACTCCATAAACACCTAGGTGTAACTATAGTTACCGAATTTATAACCATCATACTTATCTTTAGCCATACTTGGTACAACTACTCCATGAAAACTTAGGTGTAACTTTAGTTACCGAATTTATAAACTAAGGCTAAAGATGAGTATGGTCTATAGTTACACCTAGGTTTTCATGGAGTAGTTGTACCAAGTTTACCGAACTTATAA
>NW_013942659.1:0-499 GCF_000517525.1 Limulus polyphemus
ATAACTATTGGGAATTTTGATAAAAGGATCTCTATTTTGAAAGTCTTACATCAAGGGCATCTTTGTATTGGAATATGAAGAAAAACAATTTTTTTCAAAATTTTGGAAAAAACATGGGCTAAAGCCTTTGGTTTTTGGTGAAAATATGAATTTTTTTGAAAATGAAAAAAGTGTTTTTTTAACCCAAAATTAATAGAAAAATATCCTATAGTGCTTATTTCGTTGAGTTTTCCGACGAAATAAGCACTATAGGGTATTTTTATATTGATTTTTGGTAAAAAAACACTTTTTTCCATTTTCAAAAAAAATTCATATTTTCATCGAAAGTAATTTTTTTTAGCTTTTATAGTGAAATAATGTTTTTCGTCAATGCTATAATGTCTCAATTTAAGCAGAGTACAAACAATCCAAAAACGTCTTCTTATCAAATATACTCTACCTTTTGGATTGTTTGTACTCTGGCTTATCGAAAGTTAATTTTTTTTAGCTTTTATAGTGA
>NW_013942660.1:0-660 GCF_000517525.1 Limulus polyphemus
TTTGACAGTACACAGTATCGTTATTTCTTGTGTTTTCTTATTGACAGTACACAGTATTGTTAAATATTGTGTCTTCTTATTGACAGTAAACAGTATCGTTTATCTTGTGGCTTCTTATTGACAGTACACAGTATCGTTAAATCTTGTGTCTTCTTATTGACAGTACACAGTATCATTAAATCTCGTGTCTTCTTATTGATAGTACACAGTATCGTTAAATCTTGTGTCCTTTTATTGATAGTACACAGTATTGCTAAATCGTGTGTATTCTTATTGATAGAACACAGTATTGTTAAATCTTGTGTCTTCTTATTGACAGTATATAGTATCGTAAAATCTTGTGTCTTCTTATTGACAGTATACAGTATAGTTAAATCTTGTGTCTTCTTATTGATACTAAACAATATTGTTAAATCTTGTGTCGACACACGATTTAACAATGCTTTGTACAATCAATAAAATGTACTGTCAATAAGAACAGTATTGTTAAATCTTGTGTCTTTTTATTGACAGTACACGGTATTGCTAAATCGTGTGTCTTCTTATTGACAGTACACAGTTTTAACAATACTGTGTACTGTCAATAAAAAGACACAAGATTTAACAATACTGTGTACTGTCAATAAGAAGACACAAGATTTAAAAATCTTGTGTCTTTTT
>NW_013942661.1:0-286 GCF_000517525.1 Limulus polyphemus
CAGTATTGTTAAATCTTGTGTCTTCTTATTGACAGTACACAGAATGGTTAAATCTTGTGTCTTCTTATTGACAGTACACAGTATTGTTAAATCTTGTGTCTTCTTATAGATAGTACACAGTATTGTTAAATCTTGTGTCTTCTTATTGACAGTACACAGTATCGTTAAATCTTGTGTCTTCTTATTGACAGTACACAGTATTGTTAAATCTTGTGTCTTCTTATTGACAGTACACAGTATTGTTAAATCTTGTGTCTTCTTATTGACAGTACACAGAATAGTTAAG
>NW_013942662.1:0-569 GCF_000517525.1 Limulus polyphemus
CAAAAAGTATTTTTAATTTTAACATGAAAATTACTTTGCACACGGACTATTCAAAACAAATACTCAATACATTCATGAACAAATCTTTATTTTATTTTATTAAAAATACATCACTAAGAAATATGAAATTTTGTATGTGAAAGACTTGTAATATTAAGTGAAAGACTGCCAAATTTCGTGAATATATAGAGAGTTATAAGCATTAAATTTATATCAACTTTAAACGGGTACAAAAGGTCACGTAAATCGGCCAAATTGACCAACCCCGTGTTGGGAGAGTTAATGAGCTCCCAACTAATCTCTCAAAATTTCTAATGAATTGTGCTACTAGCATAATTACATCATTATGCAACAAAAGCCCTCCACAAATAGGGGGGTACATACTTCCATGTGCAACAGCTCCCCTTTGGATATACACTTAAGAACATCATTATTTGATGTGACAAGGAATACAATGGTGCACTAGAAGTGGGGAGGTCAGATGGAAATGTGTGAGGAGGTGAATATCAACTGGAAATACATTTTCAGGAAAGATAAATGTTATCTTGGAAGATGGTATCACACCTCTT
>NW_013942663.1:0-354 GCF_000517525.1 Limulus polyphemus
TAAAAGGCCATCACGTCTTCTTATCAAATAAACTAAACCT
This sequence comes from Limulus polyphemus, assembly GCF_000517525.1. NCBI lineage: Eukaryota > Metazoa > Arthropoda > Merostomata > Xiphosura > Limulidae > Limulus > Limulus polyphemus. The sequence continues at coordinate 41 of NW_013942663.1, forward strand.
TTTGGATTGTTTGTACTCTGGGTTTGCGAAAATTAATTTATTTTTAGCTTTTATAGTGAAATAATGTTTTTTGTCTATGCTATAATGTTTCAATTTTATAGTTTTCCGACGAAATAAGCACTATAGGATATTTTTCTATTAATTTTGGATAAAAAAACACTTTTTTCCATTTTCAAAAAAAATCCATATTTTCACCAAAAACCAAACGCTATAGCCCATGTTTTTCTCAAAATTTTTTAAAAAATTGTTTTTCTTCATATTCCAATACAAAGATGCCCTTGATGTAAGACTTGCAAAATAGAGACCCTTTTATC
>NW_013942664.1:0-925 GCF_000517525.1 Limulus polyphemus
CGTTAAATCTTGTGTCTTCTTATTGACAGGACACATTATTGTTAAATATTGTGTTTTCTTACTGACAGTACACATTATCGTTGAATATTGTGTCTTCTTATTGACAGTACACAGTATCGTTAAATCTTGTGTCTTCTTATTGACAGTACACAGTATCGTTAAATCTTGTGTCTTTTTATTGACAGTACACAGTATCGTTGAATCTTGTGTCTTCTTATTGACAGTACAAAGTATCGAAAAATCTTGTGTCTTCTTATTGACGGTACACAGTATCGTTAAACCTTGTGTATTCTTATTGAAAGGACACATTATTGTTAAATATTGTGTTTTCTTACTGACAGTACACATTATCGTTGAATATTGGGTCTTCTTATTGACAGTACATAGTATCGTTGAATATTGTGTCTTCTTATTGACAGTACACAGTCTCGTTGAATATTGTGTCTTCTTATTGACAGTACACAGTATCGTTAAATCTTGTGTCTTCTTATTGACAGTACACAGTATCGTAAAATCTTGTGTCTTCTTATTAACAGGACACATTATTGCTAAATCTTGTGTTTTGTAACTGATAGTACACAGTATCGTTAAATCTTGTGTCTTCTTATTGACAGTACACATTATTGTTAAATCTTGTGTTTTCTTACTAACAGTACACATTATCGTTAAATCTTGTGTCTTCTTATTTACAGTAAACATTATCGTTGAATATTGTGTCTTTTTATTGACAGTACATAGTATCGTTATATCTTGTGTCTTCTTATTGAAAGTACACAATTATCGTTAAATCTTGTGTCTTCTTATTGACAGTACACAGTATCGTTAAATCTTGTGTCTTCTTATTGACAGTACACATTATTGTTAAATCTTGTGTTTTCTTACTAACAGTACACATTATCGTTAAATCTTGTGTCTTCTTATTTAC
>NW_013942665.1:0-291 GCF_000517525.1 Limulus polyphemus
GCGTATATAAACAGTGTGTATATAAACAGTGTGTATATAAACAGTGCGTATATAAACAGTGCGTATATAAACAGTGTGTATATAAACAGTGTGTATATAAACAGTGTGTATATAAACAGTGCGTATATAAACAGTGTGTATATAAACAGTGTGTGTATAAACAGTGTGTATATAAACAGTGTGTGTATAAACAGTGTGTGTATAAACAGTGTGTATATAAACAGTGTGTATATAAACAGTGTGTATATAAACAGTGTGTGTATAAACAGTGTGTGTATAAACAGTGTGTAT
>NW_013942666.1:0-566 GCF_000517525.1 Limulus polyphemus
TAAGATATTACATAGAACTAAATACAACTATAAGATATTACATAGAACTAAATAGAACTATAATATATTACATAGAAGTAAATAGAACTATAAGATATTACATAGAACTATAAGATATTACATAGAAGTATAAGATATTACATAGAACTAAACAGAACTATAAGATATTACATAGAACTAAATAGAACTATAAGATATTACATAGAAGTAAATAGAACTATAAGATATTACATAGAACTAAATAGAACTATAAGATATTACATAGAACTAAATAGAACTATAAGATATTACATAGAACTAAATAGAACTATAAGATATTACATAGAACTAAATAGAACTATAAGATATTACATAGAAGTAAATAGAACTATAAGATATTACATAGAAGTAAATAGAACTATAAGATATTACATAGAAGTAAATAGAACTATAGGATATTACATAGAAGTAAATAGAACTATGAGATATTACATAGAAGTAAATAGAACTATAAGATATTACATAGAAGTAAATACAACTATAAGATATTGAATATTAAAAGTTCTTATTTCGTTCTAACTCCCAAC
>NW_013942667.1:0-430 GCF_000517525.1 Limulus polyphemus
GTCAATAAGAAATCACAATATTCAACGATAATGTGTACTGTCAAGTAAGAAAACACAAGATTTAACAATAATGTGTCCTGTCAATAATAAGACACAAGATGTAACGATACCGTGTACTATCCTTAAGAAGACACAAGATTTAACGATACTGTGTACTGTCAATAAGAAGACAAAAGATTGAACGATACTGTGTACTGTTAATAAGAAGACACAAGATTTAACGATACTGTGTACTGTCAATAAGAAGACACAAGATTTAACGATACTGTGTACTGTCAAAAAGTAGTCACAAGATTTAACGATACTGTGTACTGTCAATAAGAAGACACAAGATTTAACGATACTGTGTACTGTCAATAAGAAGACACAAGATTTAACGATACTGTGTACTGTATTAAGAATTCCACAAGATTTAAAGATACTGTGTACT
>NW_013942668.1:0-315 GCF_000517525.1 Limulus polyphemus
TTATCGACAGTACACAGTATTGTTAAATCTAGTGTCTTCTTATTGACAGTACACACTATCGTTAAATCTTTTGTCTTCTTATTGACAGTACACAGTATCTTTAAATCTTTTGGCTTGTTAGTGATAGTACACAGTATTTTTAATTCTTGTGGCTTGTTAGTGATAGTACACAGTTTTGTATATTACTTGTGTCTTCTTATTGACAGTACACAGTATCGTTAAATCTTGTGTCTTCTTGTTGACAGTACACAGTATCGTTATATCTTGTGCCTTCTTATTGACAGTACACAGTATCGTAAATATTGTGTCTTCTTA
>NW_013942669.1:0-330 GCF_000517525.1 Limulus polyphemus
TTGTACAGTATACAGTATTGATAAATCCTGTATCTCCTTATTGACAGGACACAATATTGATAAATCCTGTATCTTCTTATTGACAGTACACAGTATCGTTAAATCTTGTGTCTTCTTATTGACAGTACACAGTATTGATAAATCCTTTATCTTCTTTTTGACAGGACACAGTATTGTTAAATCTTGTGTCTTCTTATTGACAGTACATTTATCAATACTGCCTGTATCTTCTTATTGACAGGACACAGTATTGTTAAATCTTGTCTCTTATTGACAGTACACAGTATCGTTAAATCTTGTGTCTTCTTATTGACAGTACACAGTATTGAT
>NW_013942670.1:0-341 GCF_000517525.1 Limulus polyphemus
GTTGTCTCAGAAAGTGGGTGAAAACAAACATGCGGTGGCCTATTTCAGTAGGGTTTTGAGTAGACCAGAGAGGAACCACTGTGTAACACGGAGGGAACTCCTTGCTATAGTAAAGAGTCTGACATATTTCTATTTTTACCTCTATGGTGCAAGGTTTACCATCAGGACAGACCATCCTGCATTACGCTGGTTAAGATCATTAAAGAACCCAGAGAGACAACTGGCACGTTGGATCGGAAAACTAGACCAGTATAATTATAATATGGAATATAGAGAAGGAAAATCTTCATGGAAATGCTGATGGACTGAGCCAAAGACCCTGCAAAAATGACTGCAGTCAT
>NW_013942671.1:0-776 GCF_000517525.1 Limulus polyphemus
TAATGTTAGGTATTGGCTAATGGTTAGATGAACAATGTTTGGTATTGGCTAATGGTTAGATGAACAATGTTTGTTATTGGCTAATGGTTAGATGAACAGCGTTTGGTATTGCCTAATGGTTGGATGAACAATGTTTGGTATTGGCTAATGGTTATATTAAAAATATTTGCTATTGGCTAATCTATTGGCTAATGGTTAGATGAATAATGTTTCTCATAAAATAGTAACAATGTTCGGTATTGGCTAATGGTGAGATGAACAATGTTTGGTATTGGCTAATGGTGAGATGAACAATGTTTGGTATTGGCTAATGTTTAGATTAATAATGGTAGATATTGGCTAATGGTTCAATAAACAATGCTTGGTATTGACTAATGATTAGACACACAATGTTTGTTACTGGCTAATGGTTAGATGAACAATATTTGGTATTGGCTTATGGTTAGATAAATAATGTTTGGTTTTGGCTAATGGTTAGAATAAACAATGTTTGGTTTTGGCAAATGGATAGGCGAATAATGTTTGGTATTGGCTAATGGTTAGATAATTAATGTTATGTATTGGCTAAAGGTTCGTTAAACAATGTTTGGTATTGGCTAATGGTTAGATAAACAATGTTTGGTATTGGCTAATGGATTGGTGAATAATGATTGGTATTTGCTAATGGTTAGATGAATAATGTTTGGTATTGGCTAATGGTTAGATAAATAATGTTTGGTGTTGGCTAATGGTTAGATAAACAATGTATGGTTTTGGCTAATGGATAGGCGAATAAT
>NW_013942672.1:0-428 GCF_000517525.1 Limulus polyphemus
TCAATAAGAAGACACTAGATTTAACAATACTGTGTACTCTCAATAAGAAGACACAAGATTTAACGATACTGTGTACTGTCAATAAGAAGATAAAAGATTTAACAATACTGTGTACTGTCGATAAGAAGACACAAGACTTAATAATACCGTGTACTATCACTAACAAGCCACAAGATTTAACGATACTGTGTATATCTTGTGTCTTCTTATTGACAGTACACAGTATCGTTAAATCTTGTGTCTTCTTATCGACAGTACACAGTATTGTTAAATCTAGTGTCTTCTTATTGACAGTACAGACTATCGTTAAATCTTGTATCTTCTTATTGACAGTACACAGTATCTTTAAATCTATACACAGTATCGTTCTTGTGTCGTCTTATTGACAGTACACAGTGATTTAACGATACTGTGGTACTGTCAATAAG
>NW_013942673.1:0-509 GCF_000517525.1 Limulus polyphemus
TAAATCTTGTGTCTTCTTATTGACAGTACACAGTATCGTTAAATCTTGTGTCTTCTTATTGACAGTACACAGTATCGTTAAATCTTGTGTCTTTTTATTGATAGTACACAGTATTGCTAAATCGTGTGTCTTCTTATTGATAGTACACAGTATTGTTAAATCTTGTCTTCTTATTGACAGTACACAGTTTTGTTAAATCTTGTGTTTTCTTATTGAATGTACACAGTATCGTTAAATCTTGTGTCTTCTTATGACAGTACACAGTATCGTTAAATCTTGTGTCTTCTTATTGACAGTACACAGTATCGTTAAATCTTGTGTCTTTTTATTGATAGTACACAGTATTTCTAAATACTGTGTACTCTCAATAAGAAGACACACGATTTAAAAAAAGAGTGTCTTCTTATTGACAGTACACAGTATAGTTAAATCTTGTGTCTTCTTATTGACAGTACACATTATCGTTAGAATATTGTGTCTTCTTATTGACAGTACACAGTATCGTTAAA
>NW_013942674.1:0-433 GCF_000517525.1 Limulus polyphemus
GCCTATCGTAGTACTAGCTATAGTTATATTCTGGATCACACGCCTATCGTAGTACTAGCTATAGCTATATTCTGGATCACACGCCTATCGTAGTCCTATCTATAGTTATATTCTGGATCACACACCTATCCTGGTCCTATCTATAGTTATAGTCTGGATCACACGCCTATCGTAGTCCTATCTATAGTTATATTCTGGATCACACGCCTATCCTGGTCCTATCTATAGTTATATTCTGGATCACAGTTATATTCTGGATCACACGCCTATCATAGTCCTATCTATAGTTATATTCTGGATCACACGCCTATCGTAGTCCTATCTATAGTTATATTCTGGATCACACGCCTATCCTGGTCCTATCTATCTATTCTGGATCACACGCCTATCGTAGTCCTATCTATAGTTATATTCTGGATCACACGCCTATCGC
>NW_013942675.1:0-630 GCF_000517525.1 Limulus polyphemus
CATCGTTAGCGTTATTTGTTACAACAACTTTACGAACACATAAGTGTAACTCTAGTTACCGAATTTGTTACCACCATACTCATCTGTAGCGTTATTTGGTACAACAACTCCACGAATATCTAGGTGTAACTCTAGTTACCGAATTTATAACCACCATATTCATCTTTAGCCTTACTTAGTACAACTACTCCATCAACACCTAGGTGTAACTCTAGTTACTGAATGTGTAACCCCATACTCACCTTTAGCGTTATTTGGTACAACAACTCCACGAACACCTAGGTGTAGCTCTAGTTATCGAACTTATAACCACCATACTCATCTTTAGCCTTACTTGGTACAACTACTCTATGAACACCTAGGTGTAACTCTAGTTACAGAATTTATAACCCCCATACTCATCTTTAGCCTTACTTGGTACAACTACTCCATAAACACCTAGATGTAACTCTAGTTACCGAATTTGTAACCACCATACGAATCATTAACGTTATTTGGTACAACAACTCCACGAATACCTAGGTGTAACTCCTGTTACCGGTGGTTATAAATTCATACTCATCTTTAGCTTTACTTGGCACAACACCTAGGTGTTCATATAGTACGGTAACTATAGTTACAAATTTATAA
>NW_013942676.1:0-789 GCF_000517525.1 Limulus polyphemus
ACAGTATCGTTATATCTTGTGTCTTCTTATTGACAGTACACAGTATCATTAAATCTTGTGTCTTCTTATTGACAGGACACATTATTGTTAAATCTTGCGTTTTCTTACTGACAGTACACAGTATAGTGAAATCTTGGTCTTCTTATTGACAGTACACAGTATCGTTAAATCTTATGTCTTGTTATTGAAAGTACACAGTATCGTTAAATCTTGTGTCTTCTTAGTGACAGTACACAGTATCGTTATATCTTGTGTCTTCTTATTGACAGTACACAGTATCGCTAAATCTTGTGTTTTCTTACTGACAGTACATAGTATCGTTAAATCTTATGTCTTGTTATTGAAAGTACACAGTATCGTTAAATCTTGTGTCTTCTTATTGACAGTACACAGTATTGTTAAATCTTGTTTCTTCTTATTGACAGGACACATTACTGTTAAATCTTGTGTTTTATTACTGACAGTACACATTATCTTTGAACATGGTGTCTTCTTCTTGAGTGTACACAGTATTGTTAAATCTTGTGTGTTCTTATTGATAGTACACAGTATTTCTAAATCTTGGGTCTTCTTATTGACAGTACACAGTATCGTGAAATCTTCTGTCTTCTTATTGAAAGGATTAATTACTGTTAAATCTTGTGTTTTCTCACTGACAGTACACATTATCTTTGAATATTGTGGCTTCTTCTTGAGACTACACAATATTGTTAAATCTTGTGTGTTCTTATTTATAGTACACAGTATTTCTAAATCTTGTGTCTTCTTATTGACAGTACACAGTATTGT
>NW_013942677.1:0-559 GCF_000517525.1 Limulus polyphemus
AAAAGCTGTGTTTAATAATTCTGCAGTATGTTTAATATGTGTAAGCTGTGGTCTTTTGTGTTTAATAATTCTACAGTATGTTTAATATGTATAAGCTGTGGTATTTTGTGTTTAATAATTCTACAGTATCTTTAATATGTATAAGCAGTGGTATTTTGTGTTTAATATGTATAAGCTGTGGTATTTTGTGTTTAATAATTCTACAGTATTTTTAATATGTATAAGCTGTGTTTAATAATTCTAAAGTATGTTTAATATGTATAAGCTGTGTTTAATAATTCTACAAAATGTTTAATATGTATAAGCTGTGGTATTTTGTGTTTAATAATTCTACAGTATGTTTAATATGGATAAGCTGTGGTATTTTGTGTTTAATAATTTTACAGTATGTTTAATATGTATAAGCAGTGGTATTTTGTGTTTAATAATTCTACAGTATGTTTAATATGTAAAGCAGTGGTATTTTGTGTTTAATAATTCTACAGTATGTTTAATATGTATAAGCTCTGGTATTTTGTGTTTAATAATTCTACAGTATGTTTAATAAGTATAAGCAGTG
>NW_013942678.1:0-319 GCF_000517525.1 Limulus polyphemus
GAATATTGTGTCTTCTTATTGACAGTACACAGTATCGTTAAATCTTGGTTCCTCTTATTGACAGGACACATTATTGTTAAATCTTGTGTTTTCTTACTGACAGTACACAGTATTGTTAAATCTTGTGTTTTCTTATTGACAGTACACAGTATAGTTAAATCTTGTGTCTTCTTATTTACAGGTACACAGTATCGTTAAAGAAGAAACAAGATTTAACGATACTGTCTACTATTAATAAGAAGACACAAGATTTATTGACAGTACACAGTATTGTTAAATCTTGTGTCTTCTTATTGACAGTACACAGTATCGTTAAATC
>NW_013942679.1:0-1018 GCF_000517525.1 Limulus polyphemus
CTAAATCGTGTGTCTTCTTATTGATAGTACACAGTATTGTCAAATCTTGTGTCTTCTTATTGACAGTACACAGTATTGTTAAATCTTGTGTCTTTTTATTGAAAGTACATAGTATCGTTAAATCTTGTGTTTTCTTATTGTCAGTACACAGTATCGTTAAATCATGTGTCTTCTTATTGACAGTAGACAGTATCGTTAAATCTTGTGTCTTCTTATTGACAGTACACAGTATCGTTAAATCTTGTGTCTTCTTATTGACAGTATACAGTATCGTTAAATCTGGTGTCTTCTTATTGATAGTACACAGTATCGTTAAATCTTGTGTCTTCTTATTGACAGTACACAGTATCGTTAAACCTTGTGTCTTCTTATTGACAGTACACAGTATCGTTAAACCTTGTGTCTTCTTATTGACAGGACAAATTTTTGTTAAATCTTGTGTTGTCTTACTGAGAGTACACATTATCGTTGAATATTGTGTGTTCTTATTTGTGTACTGTCTTATTGTTAAATCTTATGTTTCTTACTGACAGTACATAATGTTCGTTGAATATTGTGTCGTACTGTCAATAAGAAACAGTACATAAGATTTAACAATCTTTTTATTGTTGTCAATAAGAACACACAAGATTTAACGATAATGTTTACTGTCAGTAAGAAAACAGAAGATTTAACAATAATGTGTCCTATTAATAACAAGACACAAGATTTAACGATACTGTGTACTGTCAATAAGAAGACCACAAGATTTAACGATGTGTACTGTCAATAAGAACACGATTTAGCAATACTGTGTATAATCAATAAAAAGACACAATATTTAACCATACTGTGTACTGTCAATAAGAAGACACAAGATTTAATGATACCAATAAGAAGACACACGATTTAGCAATACTGTGTACTATCAATAAAAAAAATCTTGTGTCTTCTTATTGAAAGTACATAGTATCGTTAAATCTTGTGTTTTCTTATTGACAGTACACAGTATCGTTAAATCTTGTGTCTTCTTATTGAC
>NW_013942680.1:0-295 GCF_000517525.1 Limulus polyphemus
GACAAAGGATTTATCAATACTATATGCTATCAATAAGAAGACACAAGATTTAACGATACTGTGTACTGTCAATAAGAAGACATAAAAATTTAGCCATACTGTGTACTGTCAATAAGAAGACACGAGATTTAAAGATACTGTGTACTGTCAATAAGAAGACACAAGATTTAACAATACTGTTTACTGTCAATAACAAGACACAAGATTTAACATACTGTGTACTATCAATAACAACACACAAGATTTATCAATACTGTGTACTATCAATAAGAAGACACAAGATTTAACATTACTG
>NW_013942681.1:0-578 GCF_000517525.1 Limulus polyphemus
TTCGGTTACTAGAGTTACACCTAGGTGTTCATGGAGTAGTTGTACCAAGTAAGGCTAAAGACGAGTATGTTGGTTATAAATTCAGTAACTAGAGTTACACCTAATTGTTCATGTAGTAGTTGTACCAACTAAGGCTAAAGATGAGAATGGTGGTTATAAATTCTGTAACTAGAGTTACACCTAGGTGTTCATGGGGTAGTTGTCCCAAATAACGCTAAAGTTGAATATGGTGGTTATAAATTCGGTAATTAGAGTTAAACCTAAGTGTTCATGGAGTAGTTGTACCAAGTAAGGCTAAAGATCAGTAGGATTGTTATAAATTCAGTAACTAGAGTTACACCTAGGTGTTCTTGGAGCAGTTGTGCCAAATAACGCTATAGATGAGTATGGTGGTTACAAATTCGGTAACTAGAGTTACACCTAGGTGTTCGTGGAGTTGTTGTACCAAATAACGCTAAAGACGAGTATGAAGGTTACAAATTCCGTAACTAGAGTTACACCTAGGCGTTTATGGAGTAGTTGTATCAAGTAAGGCTAAAGATGAGTATGGTGGTTATAAATTCGGAAACTAAAGATAC
>NW_013942682.1:0-545 GCF_000517525.1 Limulus polyphemus
GTGCAGTAAATACTCCACATACTGTACCCTATGCCTAGTTTAGTAAATACTTTACATAATGTACCCTATCCCTGGTGTAGAATAAATACTCTACATACTGTACCTTATCTCTGTTGTAGCAAATACTCTACATACTGTACCCTATCCCTGGTGCAGTAAATACTCCACATAGTGTAACCTTATCCCTGGTGTAATAAATACTCTACACACTGTTCCCTATCCCTGGTGCAATAAATACTCTACATACTGTACCCTACCCTGGTGCAGTAAATACTCTACATAGTGTACCTTATCCCTGGTGTGGTAAATACTCTACATACTGTACCCTATCCCTGGTGCAGTAAATACTCTACATACTGTATCCTATCCCTGGTGCAGTAAATACTCTACATACTGTACCCTATCCCTGGTGCAGGAAATGCTCTACAACCTGTACCCTATCCCTGGTCAGTAAATACTCTACATAGTGTACCCTATCTCTTTCGTAGTAAATACTCGACATATTGTACCTTTCCCTGGTGTAGTAAATACTCTACATACTGTAC
>NW_013942683.1:0-214 GCF_000517525.1 Limulus polyphemus
CTTCTTATTGATAGAACACAGTATCGTTAAATCTTGTGTCTTCTTATTGACAGAACACAGTATCGTTAAATCTTGTGTCTTCTTATTGACAGTACACAGTGTCGTAAAATCTATTGTCTTTTTATAGATAGTACACAGTATTGCTAAATCGTGTGTCTTCTCATTGAGAGTACACAGTATTGTTAAATCTTGAATCTTATTGTTGACAGTACAC
>NW_013942684.1:0-344 GCF_000517525.1 Limulus polyphemus
CATGGTACAACTATCCCTGGTCACAAATAACTTCATTATGTTCATGGTACAACTATCCCTGGTCTCCAAATAACTTCATCATGTTCATGGTACAACTATCCCTGGTCTCCAAATAACTTCATCGTGTTCATGGTACACCTATCCCTGGTCACCAAATAACTTCATCATGTTCATGGTACAACCCATCCCTGGTCTCCAAATAACTTCATCATGTTCATGGTACAACCATCCCTGGTCTCCAAATAACTTCATCGTGTTCATGGTACAACTATCCCTGGTCACCAAATAACTTCATCATGTTCATGGTACAACTATCCCTGGTCTCCAAATAACTTCATCGTGTT
>NW_013942685.1:0-350 GCF_000517525.1 Limulus polyphemus
ACAGTACTCAGTATTGTTAAATCTTGTGTCTTTTTATTGAAAGTACACAGTATTGTTAAATCTTGTGTCTTCTTATTGACAGTACTCAGTATTGTTAAATCTTGTGTCTTCTTATTGACAGTACACAATATCGTTAAATCTTGTGTTTTCTTATTGACAGTACACAGTATCGTTAAATCTTGTGTCTTCTTATTGACAGTACACAGTATCGTTAAATCTTGTGTCTTCTTATTGACAGTACACAGTATCGTTAAATCTTGTGTCTTTTCATAGATAGTACACAGTACCGTTAAATCTTGTGTCTTCTTATTGAAAGTACACAGTATTTGAATATTGTGTCTTCTTATTGA
>NW_013942686.1:0-237 GCF_000517525.1 Limulus polyphemus
CACATTGGCTGCAGTCTTAAGTCAACAGTGGGTCATAGAACGATACTAGCTATTGGGTCCTATTTAATCCAGTCGGTCTTAAACTAACACATGTAGATATGTTGTTAATATATGAGTTAATAAATAAACTGGTTGCAGACTAAAGTCAACAGTGGGTCATAGAACGATACTAGCTACTGGGTTCTATTTAATCCAGTCGGTCTTAAACAAACACATGTAGATATGTTGTAAATATAT
>NW_013942687.1:0-469 GCF_000517525.1 Limulus polyphemus
ATTTATTGATATCTCCTGACGAAGCTATAACAGCGGAAAATTGAGCTAATCAAGTTATATTCCGGGGTTATAGGTCGTGATTATTGTTATTGATTTCTCCTGACGAAGTTGTAATAGCGGAAAATTGAGCTAATAAAGATATATTCCGGAGATATAGGTAGTGATTATATTTACTGATAACTCCTGACGAAGTTGTAATAGCGGAATATTGAGCTAATAAAGTTATATTCGTGAGATATAAGTCTTGATTATATTTATTGATATCTCCTGACGAAGTTGTAATAGCGGAAAATTGAGCTAATAAAGTTATATTCCGGGGATATAGGTCGTGATTATATTTATTGATATCTCCTGACGAAGTTGTAATAGCGGAATATTGAGCTAATAAAGTTATATTCCGGGGATATAGGTCGTGATTATATTTATTGATATCTCCTTACGAAGTTGTAGAGCGGAATATTGAGCTAAT
>NW_013942688.1:0-231 GCF_000517525.1 Limulus polyphemus
CAGCCACTATCCATCTGTATTAAAAGACCTACCAGTCACTATCCATCTGTATTAAAAGACCTACCAGCAACTATCCATCTGTATTAAAAGATCTACCAGCCACTATCCATCTGTATTAAAAGACCTGCCAGTCATATCCATCTGTATTAAAAGACCTACCATCCACTATCCATATATAATGAAAAGACCTACCAGCCACTATCCATCTGTATTAAAAGACATACCAGTCAC
>NW_013942689.1:0-654 GCF_000517525.1 Limulus polyphemus
GAACAGGCTCAATAATACTCTCTGACTGCAGATCAATTACTCACTGTCTACACACACATTAATTCGTCACGTTGTCACCCTCTTATATATATACCAAAATACCCTATATCTAGTAATCTCCCGACTATTCCCGAAGGTTCGAGAGAAGTGGCGTGACATTAGTCACATGACCTCGCTCGCGCAACACTGCCCCCTCCTTAGTATTGTTCGTCCCGAACAATAGCCACTTACAATAAACCAATAACAATTAACAATAACTTAATTAAATGTACAGAATGACAATCACAAAATTACAATTCAACAAAGTCTCTTAATTTTACGGGACGTATCTTCTTCCGTACTGGTCTCCGTCTTGTTGGCTTCTGCTTCATGTGGAGTTCATCTGCTTCATCAGTAAATGTCCTATCATCGGTAACAGTCACATCAGTGGTAGTAACTTCACCAAGAGCTTCACCGTTTCCCTTCTCAAAACTGAGTAGAGTTTCTTCTTCGACGGTGGCTTCTTCAGGTGGCACGTCTTTAGCAACGTCATTTGTTCTGTTGTCCACTTCGTCCCAAGTGAAATGTCCTGGACCGTGATAACGCCAAAGCCTGTTGGCATGCACCACTTTTGGCTTACCTCGACGACCACATTTTATCCGGAAAGTCACGTCT
>NW_013942690.1:0-566 GCF_000517525.1 Limulus polyphemus
TTGAGTAGTTGTACCAAGAAAGGCTAAAGACGAATATGGTGATTATAAATTCGGTAACTAGAATTACACCTAAGTGTTCATGGAGAAGTTGTACCAAGTAACGCTAAAGACGAGTATGGTGGTTATAAATTCTGTAACTAAAGTTACACCTAGGTGTTCATGGAGTAGTTGTACGAAGTAAGGCTAAAGATGAGTGAAGTGGTTATAAATTCGGTAACTAGAGTTACACCTATATGTTCGTGGAGTTGTTGTACCAAATAACGCTAAAGATGAGTATGGTGGTTATAAATTCGGTAACTATAGTTACACCTAGGTGTTCGTGGTGTTGTTGTACCAAATACGCTAAAGTTGAGTATGGGGGTTACACATTCGGTAACTAGAGTTCACCTAGGTGTTCATGGAGTAGTTGTACCAAGTAAGGCTAAAGATGAGTATGGTGGTTATAAATTCGTAAACTAGAGTTACACCTAGGTGTTCATGGAGTAGTTGTACCAAGTAAGGCTAAAGATGAGTATGGTGGTTATAAATCCTGTAACTAGAGTTATACCTAGGTGTTCATGGAGTAG